>NC_090652.1:298274403-298574403 GCF_040937935.1 Hyperolius riggenbachi
GGGGACACAGGAACAGCCAATCATTACACTGACCACATAGGGGGACACAGGAACAGCCAATCATTACACTGACCACATAGGGGACACAGGAACAGCCAATCATTACACTGACCACATAGGGGGACACAGGAACAGCCAATCATTACACTGACCACATAGGGGACACAGGAACAGCCAATCATTACACTGACCACATAGGGGACACAGGAACAGCCAATCATTACACTGACCACATAGGGGGACACAGGAACAGCCAATCATTACACTGACCACATAGGGGACACAGGAACAGCCAATCATTACACTGACCACATAGGGGACACAGGAACAGCCAATCATTACACTGACCACATAGGGGGACACAGGAACAGCCAATCATTACACTGACCACATAGGGGGACACAGGAACAGCCAATCATTACACTGACCACATAGGGGACACAGGAACAGCCAATCATTACACTGACCACATAGGGGGACACAGGAACAGCCAATCATTACACTGACCACATAGGGGACACAGGAACAGCCAATCATTACACTGACCACATAGGGGGACACAGGAACAGCCAATCATTACACTGACCACATAGGGGGACACAGGAACAGCCAATCATTACACTGACCACATAGGGGACACAGGAACAGCCAATCATTACACTGACCACATAGGGGGACACAGGAACAGCCAATCATTACACTGACCACATAGGGGACACAGGAACAGCCAATCATTACACTGACCACATAGGGGACACAGGAACAGCCAATCATTACACTGACCACATAGGGGGACACAGGAACAGCCAATCATTACACTGACCACATAGGGGACACAGGAACAGCCAATCATTACACTGACCACATAGGGGGACACAGGAACAGCCAATCATTACACTGACCACATAGGGGACACAGGAACAGCCAATCATTACACTGACCACATAGGGGGACACAGGAACAGCCAATCATTACACTGACCACATAGGGGGACACAGGAACAGCCAATCATTACACTGACCACATAGGGGGACACAGGAACAGCCAATCATTACACTGACCACATAGGGGACACAGGAACAGCCAATCATTACACTGACCACATAGGGGGACACAGGAACAGCCAATCATTACACTGACCACATAGGGGACACAGGAACAGCCAATCATTACACTGACCACATAGGGGGACACAGGAACAGCCAATCATTACACTGACCACATAGGGGACACAGGAACAGCCAATCATTACACTGACCACATAGGGGACACAGGAACAGCCAATCATTACACTGACCACATAGGGGGACACAGGAACAGCCAATCATTACACTGACCACATAGGGGGACACAGGAACAGCCAATCATTACACTGACCACATAGGGGACACAGGAACAGCCAATCATTACACTGACCACATAGGGGGACACAGGAACAGCCAATCATTACACTGACCACATAGGGGACACAGGAACAGCCAATCATTACACTGACCACATAGGGGGACACAGGAACAGCCAATCATTACACTGACCACATAGGGGACACAGGAACAGCCAATCATTACACTGACCACATAGGGGACACAGGAACAGCCAATCATTACACTGACCACATAGGGGGACACAGGAACAGCCAATCATTACACTGACCACATAGGGGGACACAGGAACAGCCAATCATTACACTGACCACATAGGGGGACACAGGAACAGCCAATCATTACACTGACCACATAGGGGGACACAGGAACAGCCAATCATTACACTGACCACATAGGGGACACAGGAACAGCCAATCATTACACTGACCACATAGGGGGACACAGGAACAGCCAATCATTACACTGACCACATAGGGGACACAGGAACAGCCAATCATTACACTGACCACATAGGGGGACACAGGAACAGCCAATCATTACACTGACCACATAGGGGGACACAGGAACAGCCAATCATTACACTGACCACATAGGGGACACAGGAACAGCCAATCATTACACTGACCACATAGGGGGACACAGGAACAGCCAATCATTACACTGACCACATAGGGGACACAGGAACAGCCAATCATTACACTGACCACATAGGGGGACACAGGAACAGCCAATCATTACACTGACCACATAGGGGACACAGGAACAGCCAATCATTACACTGACCACATAGGGGGACACAGGAACAGCCAATCATTACACTGACCACATAGGGGACACAGGAACAGCCAATCATTACACTGACCACATAGGGGACACAGGAACAGCCAATCATTACACTGACCACATAGGGGGACACAGGAACAGCCAATCATTACACTGACCACATAGGGGACACAGGAACAGCCAATCATTACACTGACCACATAGGGGGACACAGGAACAGCCAATCATTACACTGACCACATAGGGGGACACAGGAACAGCCAATCATTACACTGACCACATAGGGGACACAGGAACAGCCAATCATTACACTGACCACATAGGGGGACACAGGAACAGCCAATCATTACACTGACCACATAGGGGGACACAGGAACAGCCAATCATTACACTGACCACATAGGGGGACACAGGAACAGCCAATCATTACACTGACCACATAGGGGACACAGGAACAGCCAATCATTACACTGACCACATAGGGGGACACAGGAACAGCCAATCATTACACTGACCACATAGGGGGACACAGGAACAGCCAATCATTACACTGACCACATAGGGGGACACAGGAACAGCCAATCATTACACTGACCACATAGGGGGACACAGGAACAGCCAATCATTACACTGACCACATAGGGGACACAGGAACAGCCAATCATTACACTGACCACATAGGGGACACAGGAACAGCCAATCATTACACTGACCACATAGGGGGACACAGGAACAGCCAATCATTACACTGACCACATAGGGGGACACAGGAACAGCCAATCATTACACTGACCACATAGGGGGACACAGGAACAGCCAATCATTACACTGACCACATAGGGGACACAGGAACAGCCAATCATTACACTGACCACATAGGGGGACACAGGAACAGCCAATCATTACACTGACCACATAGGGGACACAGGAACAGCCAATCATTACACTGACCACATAGGGGGACACAGGAACAGCCAATCATTACACTGACCACATAGGGGACACAGGAACAGCCAATCATTACACTGACCACATAGGGGGACACAGGAACAGCCAATCATTACACTGACCACATAGGGGGACACAGGAACAGCCAATCATTACACTGACCACATAGGGGGACACAGGAACAGCCAATCATTACACTGACCACATAGGGGACACAGGAACAGCCAATCATTACACTGACCACATAGGGGGACACAGGAACAGCCAATCATTACACTGACCACATAGGGGGACACAGGAACAGCCAATCATTACACTGACCACATAGGGGGACCAGGAACAGCCAATCATTACACTGACCACATAGGGGACACAGGAACAGCCAATCATTACACTGACCACATAGGGGGACACAGGAACAGCCAATCATTACACTGACCACATAGGGGGACACAGGAACAGCCAATCATTACACTGACCACATAGGGGACACAGGAACAGCCAATCATTACACTGACCACATAGGGGGACACAGGAACAGCCAATCATTACACTGACCACATAGGGGACACAGGAACAGCCAATCATTACACTGACCACATAGGGGGACACAGGAACAGCCAATCATTACACTGACCACATAGGGGGACACAGGAACAGCCAATCATTACACTGACCACATAGGGGGACACAGGAACAGCCAATCATTACACTGACCACATAGGGGGACACAGGAACAGCCAATCATTACACTGACCACATAGGGGGACACAGGAACAGCCAATCATTACACTGACCACATAGGGGGACACAGGAACAGCCAATCATTACACTGACCACATAGGGGGACACAGGAACAGCCAATCATTACACTGACCACATAGGGGACACAGGAACAGCCAATCATTACACTGACCACATAGGGGGACACAGGAACAGCCAATCATTACACTGACCACATAGGGGGACACAGGAACAGCCAATCATTACACTGACCACATAGGGGGACACAGGAACAGCCAATCATTACACTGACCACATAGGGGACACAGGAACAGCCAATCATTACACTGACCACATAGGGGGACACAGGAACAGCCAATCATTACACTGACCACATAGGGGACACAGGAACAGCCAATCATTACACTGACCACATAGGGGGACACAGGAACAGCCAATCATTACACTGACCACATAGGGGGACACAGGAACAGCCAATCATTACACTGACCACATAGGGGGACACAGGAACAGCCAATCATTACACTGACCACATAGGGGACACAGGAACAGCCAATCATTACACTGACCACATAGGGGGACACAGGAACAGCCAATCATTACACTGACCACATAGGGGACACAGGAACAGCCAATCATTACACTGACCACATAGGGGGACACAGGAACAGCCAATCATTACACTGACCACATAGGGGACACAGGAACAGCCAATCATTACACTGACCACATAGGGGGACACAGGAACAGCCAATCATTACACTGACCACATAGGGGGACACAGGAACAGCCAATCATTACACTGACCACATAGGGGGACACAGGAACAGCCAATCATTACACTGACCACATAGGGGACACAGGAACAGCCAATCATTACACTGACCACATAGGGGGACACAGGAACAGCCAATCATTACACTGACCACATAGGGGACACAGGAACAGCCAATCATTACACTGACCACATAGGGGACACAGGAACAGCCAATCATTACACTGACCACATAGGGGACACAGGAACAGCCAATCATTACACTGACCACATAGGGGGACACAGGAACAGCCAATCATTACACTGACCACATAGGGGGACACAGGAACAGCCAATCATTACACTGACCACATAGGGGACACAGGAACAGCCAATCATTACACTGACCACATAGGGGGACACAGGAACAGCCAATCATTACACTGACCACATAGGGGACACAGGAACAGCCAATCATTACACTGACCACATAGGGGACACAGGAACAGCCAATCATTACACTGACCACATAGGGGGACACAGGAACAGCCAATCATTACACTGACCACATAGGGGACACAGGAACAGCCAATCATTACACTGACCACATAGGGGGACACAGGAACAGCCAATCATTACACTGACCACATAGGGGGACACAGGAACAGCCAATCATTACACTGACCACATAGGGGACACAGGAACAGCCAATCATTACACTGACCACATAGGGGGACACAGGAACAGCCAATCATTACACTGACCACATAGGGGGACACAGGAACAGCCAATCATTACACTGACCACATAGGGGACACAGGAACAGCCAATCATTACACTGACCACATAGGGGGACACAGGAACAGCCAATCATTACACTGACCACATAGGGGGACACAGGAACAGCCAATCATTACACTGACCACATAGGGGACACAGGAACAGCCAATCATTACACTGACCACATAGGGGGACACAAGGAACAGCCAATCATTACACTGACCACATAGGGGACACAGGAACAGCCAATCATTACACTGACCACATAGGGGACACAGGAACAGCCAATCATTACACTGACCACATAGGGGGACACAAGAACAGCCAATCATTACACTGACCACATAGGGGACACAGGAACAGCCAATCATTACACTGACCACATAGGGGGACACAGGAACAGCCAATCATTACACTGACCACATAGGGGACACAGGAACAGCCAATCATTACACTGACCACATAGGGGACACAGGAACAGCCAATCATTACACTGACCACATAGGGGGACACAGGAACAGCCAATCATTACACTGACCACATAGGGGACACAGGAACAGCCAATCATTACACTGACCACATAGGGGGACACAGGAATAGCCAATCATTACACTGACCACATAGGGGACACAGGAACAGCCAATCATTACACTGACCACATAGGGGGACACAGGAACAGCCAATCATTACACTGACCACATAGGGGGGGACACAGGAACAGCCAATCATTACACTGACCACATAGGGGACACAGGAACAGCCAATCATTACACTGACCACATAGGGGGGACACAGGAACAGCCAATCATTACACTGACCACATAGGGGGACACAGGAACAGCCAATCATTACACTGACCACATAAGGAGGACACAGGAACAGCCAATCATTACACTGACCACATAGGGGACACAGGAACAGCCAATCATTACACTGACCACATAGGGGACACAGGAACAGCCAATCATTACACTGACCACATAGGGGACACAGGAACAGCCAATCATTACACTGACCACATAGGGGACACAGGAACAGCCAATCATTACACTGACCACATAGGGGACACAGGAACAGCCAATCATTACACTGACCACATAGGGGACACAGGAACAGCCAATCATTACACTGACCACATAGGGGGACACAGGAACAGCCAATCATTACACTGACCACATAGGGGACACAGGAACAGCCAATCATTACACTGACCACATAGGGGACACAGGAACAGCCAATCATTACACTGACCACATAGGGGGACACAGGAACAGCCAATCATTACACTGACCACATAGGGGACACAGGAACAGCCAATCATTACACTGACCACATAGGGGGACACAAGGAACAGCCAATCATTACACTGACCACATAGGGGACACAGGAACAGCCAATCATTACACTGACCACATAGGGGACACAGGAACAGCCAATCATTACACTGACCACATAGGGGACACAGGAACAGCCAATCATTACACTGACCACATAGGGGGACACAGGAACAGCCAATCATTACACTGACCACATAGGGGGACACAAGAACAGCCAATCATTACACTGACCACATAGGGGGACACAGGAACAGCCAATCATTACACTGACCACATAGGGGGACACAAGAACAGCCAATCATTACACTGACCACATAGGGGGACACAGAACAGCCAATCATTACACTGACCACATAGGGGACACAGGAACAGCCAATCATTACACTGACCACATAGGGGGACACAGGAACAGCCAATCATTACACTGACCACATAGGGGGACACAGGAACAGCCAATCATTACACTGACCACATAGGGGACACAGGAACAGCCAATCATTACACTGACCACATAGGGGGACACAGGAACAGCCAATCATTACACTGACCACATAGGGGGACACAGGAACAGCCAATCATTACACTGACCACATAGGGGACACAGGAACAGCCAATCATTACACTGACCACATAGGGGACACAGGAACAGCCAATCATTACACTGACCACATAGGGGGGCACAGGAACAGCCAATCATTACACTGACCACATAGGGGGACACAAGGAACAGCCAATCATTACACTGACCACATAGGGGGACACAGGAACAGCCAATCATTACACTGACCACATAGGGGACACAGGAACAGCCAATCATTACACTGACCACATAGGGGACACAGGAACAGCCAATCATTACACTGACCACATAGGGGGACACAGGAACAGCCAATCATTACACTGACCACATAGGGGACACAGGAACAGCCAATCATTACACTGACCACATAGGGGGCACAGGAACAGCCAATCATTACACTGACCACATAGGGGGACACAGGAACAGCCAATCATTACACTGACCACATAGGGGGCACAGGAACAGCCAATCATTACACTGACCACATAGGGGACACAGGAACAGCCAATCATTACACTGACCACATAAGGGGACACAGGAACAGCCAATCATTACACTGACCACATACGGGGACACAGGAACAGCCAATCATTACACTGACCACATAAGGGGACACAGGAACAGCCAATCATTACACTGACCACATAGGGGGACACAGGAACAGCCAATCATTACACTGACCACATAGGGGACACAGGAACAGCCAATCATTACACTGACCACATAGGGGACACAGGAACAGCCAATCATTACACTGACCACATAGGGGGACACAAGAACAGCCAATCATTACACTGACCACATAGGGGACACAGGAACAGCCAATCATTACACTGACCACATAGGGGGACACAGGAACAGCCAATCATTACACTGACCACATAGGGGACACAGGAACAGCCAATCATTACACTGACCACATAGGGGGACACAGGAACAGCCAATCATTACACTGACCACATAGGGGACACAGGAACAGCCAATCATTACACTGACCACATAAGGGGACACAGGAACAGCCAATCATTACACTGACCACATAGGGGGACACAGGAACAGCCAATCATTACACTGACCACATAGGGGGACACAGGAACAGCCAATCATTACACTGACCACATAGGGGGACACAGGAACAGCCAATCATTACACTGACCACATAGGGGACACAGGAACAGCCAATCATTACACTGACCACATAGGGGACACAGGAACAGCCAATCATTACACTGACCACATAGGGGACACAGGTACAGCCAATCATTACACTGACCACATAGGGGGACACAGGAACAGCCAATCATTACACTGACCACATAGGGGACACAGGAACAGCCAATCATTACACTGACCACATAGGGGACACAGGAACAGCCAATCATTACACTGACCACATAGGGGGGCACAGGAACAGCCAATCATTACACTGACCACATAGGGGGACACAAGAACAGCCAATCATTACACTGACCACATAGGGGGACACAGGAACAGCCAATCATTACACTGACCACATAGGGGACACAGGAACAGCCAATCATTACACTGACCACATAGGGGGACACAGGAACAGCCAATCATTACACTGACCACATAGGGGGAACCAGGAACAGCCAATCATTACACTGACCACATAGGGGGACACAGGAACAGCCAATCATTACACTGACCACACAGGGGGACACAGGAACAGCCACTCATTACACTGACCACATAGGGGACACAGGAGCAGCCAATCATTACACTGACCACATAGGGGACACAGGAACAGCCAATCATTACACTGACCACATAGGGGACACAGGAACAGCCAATCATTACACTGACCACATAGGGGACACAGGAACAGCCAATCATTACACTGACCACATAGGGGACACAGGAACAGACAATCATTACACTGACCACATAGGGGGACACAGGAACAGCCAATCATTACACTGACCACATAGGGGACACAGGAACAGCCAATCATTACACTGACCACATAGGGAGCACAGGAACAGCCAATCATTACACTGACCACATAGGGGGACACAGGAACAGCCAATCATTACACTGACCACATAGGGGGCACAGGAACAGCCAATCATTACACTGACCACATAGGGGACACAGGAACAGCCAATCATTACACTGACCACATAAGGGGACACAGGAACAGCCAATCATTACACTGACCACATAAGGGGACACAGGAACAGCCAATCATTACACTGACCACATAAGGGGACACAGGAACAGCCAATCATTACACTGACCACATAGGGGGACACAGGAACAGCCAATCATTACACTGACCACATAGGGGACACAGGAACAGCCAATCATTACACTGACCACATAGGGGACACAGGAACAGCCAATCATTACACTGACCACATAGGGGGACACAAGAACAGCCAATCATTACACTGACCACATAGGGGACACAGGAACAGCCAATCATTACACTGACCACATAGGGGGACACAGGAACAGCCAATCATTACACTGACCACATAGGGGACACAGGTACAGCCAATCATTACACTGACCACATAGGGGGACACAGGAACAGCCAATCATTACACTGACCACATAAGGGGACACAGGAACAGCCAATCATTACACTGACCACATAGGGGACACAGGAACAGCCAATCATTACACTGACCACATAAGGGGACACAGGAACAGCCAATCATTACACTGACCACATAGGGGGACACAGGAATAGCCAATCATTACACTGACCACATAGGGGGACACAGGGATAGCCAATCATTACACTGACCACATAGGGGGACACAAGAACAGCCAATCATTACACTGACCACATAGGGGGACACAGGAGCAGCCAATCATTACACTGACCACATAGGGGGACACAGGAACAGCCAATCATTACACTGACCACATAGGGGGACACAGGAACAGCCAATCATTACACTGACCACATAGGGGGACACAGGAACAGCCAATCATTACACTGACCACATAGGGGGACACAGGAACAGCCAATCATTACACTGACCACAGAGGGGACACAGGAACAGCCAATCATTACACTGACCACATAGGGGACACAGGAACAGTCAATCATTACACTGACCACATAGGGGGACACAGGAACAGCCAATCATTACACTGACCACATAGGGGACACAGGAACAGCCAATCATTACACTGACCACATAGGGGGACACAGGAACAGCCAATCATTACACTGACCACATAGGGGGACACAGGGACAGCCAATCATTACACTGACCACATAGGGGGACACAGGAACAGCCAATCATTACACTGACCACATAGGGGACACAGGAACAGCCAATCATTACACTGACCACATAGGGGGACACAGGAACAGCCAATCATTACACTGACCACATAGGGGGACACAGGAATAGCCAATCATTACACTGACCACATAGGGGACACAGGAGCAGCCAATCATTACACTGACCACATAGGGGGACACAGGAACAGCCAATCATTACACTGACCACATAGGGGACACAGGAACAGCCAATCATTACACTGACCGCATAGGGGGACACAGGAACAGCCAATCATTACACTGACCACATAGGGGGACACAGGAACAGCCAATCATTACACTGACCACATAGGGGGACACAGGAATAGCCAATCATTACACTGACCACATAGGGGACACAGGAGCAGCCAATCATTACACTGACCACATAGGGGGACACAGGTACAGCCAATCATTACACTGACCACATAGGGGACACAGGAACAGCCAATCATTACACTGACCACATAGGGGACACAGGAACAGCCAATCATTACACTGACCACATAGGGGACACAGGAACAGACAATCATTACACTGACCACACAGGGGGGGACACAGGAACAGCCAATCATTACACTGACCACATAGGGGGACACAGGAACAGCCAATCATTACACTGACCACATAAGGGGACACAGGAACAGCCAATCATTACACTGACCACATAAGGGGACACAGGAACAGCCAATCATTACACTGACCACATAGGGGGACACAGGAACAGCCAATCATTACACTGACCACATAAGGGGACACAGGAACAGCCAATCATTACACTGACCACATAGGGGGACACAGGAACAGCCAATCATTACACTGACCACAGAGGGGGACACAGGAACAGCCAATCATTACACTGACCACATAGGGGCGGGGCCGGAATCATACTTTTTTTGGCCAAGGCCCACTATAACAAGCTATTCCTGGACCGACAGCATCCTAAAGTCCCGTAACACAGCAGGGATTAGATTATAGGCTCCTGTAACCTTTTAAAGGGAACCAGAGAGGATGAAATATACATACCTGGGGCTTCCTCCAGCCCCATACGCACGGATCGCTCCCACGCCGCCATCCTCCGCTGCCTGGATCCGCCGCCACCGGGTCCCGTCATTGCCGCGAGTCGGCCAATTCTCCGCATCACAGGGTGCTCTCTCCATACAGATACGCATGCGGCTGCCCACTGCGCACGGGTATGGAGGGAGCCCCTGTGATGCGGACAATTGGCCGGTAGCGTCCGGGCCCGGTACCGGCGGCTCCAGGAAGCGGAGGATGGCGGCGTGGGAGCGATCCAGGCTTATGGGGCTGGAAGAAGCCCCAGGTATGTATAAAATCATTTTCTATTTTGGCTGGCCATTCCTCTCTGGTTCCCTTTAAAAGAGGGTCACAAGATTCTGCTAATGTATTTCTATGTGTGTAGTGACTTTAGCTTCTAAGGCTAAATTTCGCCTTAGTTTTTAGCCTAGTGGAACCAAAACGGCGCATGAGAGAGGAGCTAAAACGCTGAGATGGTTGCATGGACTGTTGCTAGGCGACCAAAGTACACAGAGTAGTGGAACTTTCCAGAAACCTTGCACGGCCTGGCAGAGACTACAGTGCAGGCATGGAGGGGAGGGCACGCAGGACTTAGCTGGAGGGAACTGGATGTGACCAGTTCAGAGCGCGCCGGAGTGGGAGACTGAGAGGAACTTAGAGGAGTCAGGAGGCGGCGGAGAGAGCGGGAGAAAGGCAAATAGGAGAACGGCCACAGCAGTCACCCGGAGAGGCTAAGAGGGGACCCGGCGGCAGTGCAGAGGCCACAGCAGAGTAAGGAGACAGCAGCAACCAGGCCAGACAGTGATCGGAGGCCAGAGGCAGCATGCACAGAGTAAATCCGAGCTAACCCAGACAGAGAAAGATTCTGGCAGCGAGATGAGTATGGGCCTTAGAGCCAACTACAAGCCACAGGGTTGCTATATTTCTATTTTGCTGAGATAGAAATATAGCAACCCAGAACCTGAAGAGGCCAATTCTGTTCAAAGTGGTGTTACTAGAGACTGCTTGTGTGAGAAAGCTTTAAAGATACAGAGACATTGTGATGATAATTTAGTTGTTGATACAAGATAGAGCTGCCCAACTAAAGTAAAAGAATCTGCTGCTGACTTTACGAAGTGTATTGAGTGTGAAGGCCTTGCTGTTACTAGAGACATTATCAGCCTACATTAAGTACCCCGCAGAGCTGACACAGCCACCCGTCGCCTTAGGCCTGATTCAGAGACATTGTGCCTGTCAGTCCGTTTCAAGTCAAGAGTTGAAGTTCATATGTTCTTCTGTTGCTTTGTTCTGAAGTGTTACCAAGAGAACAGTGAGAGATAATGAAGTCTGCAAATTATCAGCATTAACAAAGATAAGTGAAGGAGGAGTTCCATTGCATATATTGTTGTTAAAGTAAACTACAGTTAAAGGTGAAGTGACACCTAACAAGGATACAGAGTCAACTAAGCTGGATTACAAGTCTTGCAACATCAAAAAATTAGAGCTTATTCAGCCTAAAAGTTCAAAGTGCACTTAAAGAGAGTTATATTGTGGGAGGGTGATCTTGGTGGTATAGCTGGGTGCATTGGTCACTTTTGCACTTTATTTTGTTTACTTTTATTTTCCTAACCCTTTTTGATTATTTGATTTATATTTTATTTTGTTTGTTATTGTGGGAGGAGGCCCTATCCAGACAGGTGGTGCTAAGCGTAAAGTGGCTTTGGTGGGATATTACCAAGGGTAAAGAGTCTAAGAGATCTTCTGTGCAAAGTAAACGTTCTTTTGATCAACCAACGAACTGTGGAACTGTTCAGTACCTGTAAGGCTTGGTGGTGTATTCTCCACAGTCAGCATGCAACGCATGAGCTGGCGTGGAGGAGGTACACACACTAGCACCAGGAAACAGGCTATCCCTAGTATAGTGGAGGGGAGGACTGACTCCAATAGGAGATTGTGGCGCACAGAGCCAGTGCAGATCTGACAGCCACAAACAATGCTTTCGTTATAACGTCTCAGCGCAAAGTAGCGCTGAGCGCATAAACCAGAACTGAGGAGATCAGGACAGGTAGTCAGAATGAACGCTTGCTAGCTAGCGGCTACTTAGCGACAGCAAGCGTCCAAAACCAGACAGACTGGAATGAGGCAGCCAATGCGATGCGGCGATGGCGTGCCTCACAAAGACAGGACAGGATAGTCAGAAAATAGCAGGATTGAGATAGAAGAACGTAACACAGATAAATATACAATAAGTATGTTTTCCTAGCGTATTACAATTACAGCTATCAATGAAACTATTTGTAACTTCTGACTAACATATGTATATATCGGCAATGAACCGATATATGACATAAGCAGGAACGCTGACTAACACTGGAGCAAAACAGGGAACAGGGCTCAGAAGGATTCGCTATCTCTTCGCAGAGATGAACGCAATCCACAAACGGTAACAGGACAGGATTCAGAAGGATTCGTTATCTCTTCGCAGAGATGAACGCAATCCACAAACAGTGACAGAACAGGATTCAGAAGGATTCGTTATCTCTTCGCAGAGATGAACGCAATCCACAAATGGTACCAGGAACAGGATAACTAGCTCAGCACGGGTGTTCACGGTACGCGCAAACTACCAAAACGTGCTGGAAAACTGACTAACTGAACACAGGAAAT
The DNA here is from genome assembly GCF_040937935.1 of Hyperolius riggenbachi. Taxonomy (NCBI): domain Eukaryota; kingdom Metazoa; phylum Chordata; class Amphibia; order Anura; family Hyperoliidae; genus Hyperolius; species Hyperolius riggenbachi. The sequence continues at coordinate 298,288,700 of NC_090652.1, forward strand.
AAACAGTTCGTGTACGTATATATCAGCAACACTGATATATCAACGTAACACAAATACAAGGAAAATAATAAACGTGCTGGTATGCATATATATTGGCAATGAACCAATATATGATGCAAAGACCAGCAAAGTATCTTTAACAAGAAACACGATCGGGGGCTAAAGCGACAGCAAGACTGGCTTAAGCTGAAGCTATGAAAACCCAAGGAAACCCTGCAGGAAGCAGATCTTTATACTGAGGTTATCCAATGGGAGCAGACATGCAGATTCCCACACAGGTGAATGATAATCAGTCACAAGCTGACAGCAGGGAAAGACAGACAAAGCTATGCAACTTGCATGGAAATAGATCAGAACTGCCTGAGCTGCAGCACTAATACTTCCAGTAATAGCTGCTGCAGCAGCGATCATTACAGTACCCCCGCCTTTAAAAGTGGATTCCAGACGCTTTTCAAAACTGAAATTTCCAACAAAACAGTCTGACTGATAATTCATGATGACCGGGACAGCCCGGCAAGACCGAATTCCAGAATCAGTCCCCACAAGACTGGACCCATCAGAACCAGAACCTACAGAACCATGCCCATCAGTACTACAAGCCCCAGTGTGACACCCATCAGAACCATGATTTCCAGAAGAAAGCCCTCCGAAACTCCCTGAGCGATACCCACCGCCTTCCAGGAACAGTTCAGAAACGCCAAAGCCTTTGCAATGCCCACCGGTACTGTCTTTACCAACACAAAACCCACTGTTGAACCAGTCCAAGGCACCAGGACAAGTTTTCTCAGAGACCTCCCAGAACACCTTGAAGCTCCAAAGAGATCCCCATAGGTCAGAATGCCCCTTAGGCTCACATGGAGAACTATCAAGAACCCCTATGGAACCTAGGGCAATTCCCGAGTCAGGGCCACAAGGACAAACATCAATATCAGGGCTTTCAGGGACCAGAACCATCTCTGGGCATGCAGGCAGACTGGCAATATCAGAACGTGTTCCCACTAAGGAAGCATCAGAGCACGCTAACACCTTAGACACACTTGGGCATTCTGGCACACAAAGAACATCTGGGCACACCGGCACAAGAGAAACCTCTGGGCATGTCAAGGAACTGTGAGCCTCAGGGTCAGCCAAGACAGGACCAAAACCAGGACTGGCCAAAAAAAAATCATCATGACTAAACTTCGCAACTACTGGACTTTTACACGAGAATGCTGGATCAGACTTAGATGTCGCTGATTCCAGCAAAGTCAGTAACAAATCAGATTCAGGGGCACTAACAAGACAGGACAAATCTTCTGATGTATGCACTGAACCAGACAGGGACTCCACAACTACCTCTGGACTGGACAGAGACTCATTTAATACACTGGATTGGAGCTCATGAGGCGCTGCAGAACAAGTCAGTATTGCAGCAGCCCCCACTGGACTAGGCAAAACTGAGGAATTCCCTGGACAGGAAGGGAACTCTGGAACCTCTGCCACAGCGGCCAGAGAACCAGAATCTTTCAGGATACAGGGCTGGGTTTCAGGAACACTCATCAGACCGGACTGAAATTCTGAGATTTCTATTATTTTGACCAGAGAATCAGAATTATCCATGTTACAGGGCAAGACTTCTGAAACATTCAGAGGACAGGGCTGGAGTTCCTCGGCTGTTACAACACTGGAGAGGGACTCAACAACATTGGTTAAATCAGACTGTGTACAGGGCAAGGTATCTGACACACTTGCTGACGAGGACAATATTTCAATGGCTTCTGCTTTGCTGGGCAGAAATTCATCAAGTTTTATTAGAGCAGACTGTAATTCCAAAACAGCTGCTAGACAAGTGAATATTACTGCAACACCAACTGAGGTAAGCAGTGCTTCAGCCTCCTCTGCTAGAGGGTTTAAAGTATCCAAAATACTGGGTGAAGCATAAGACTCTGCGACCACAGCTTCACTGGACAGGATCACTGAACAGTCCATATTGCAGGGCAAAACCATGGAAGCACCTGCTGGACAGCATAATGATTCTGTGACCTGAGTTTCATTGGAGAGATCTACTGCACAATTCATGGTACAGGGCAAATTTATTGGAAAATTTTCGGAACAAGGTAATAATTCTGCGATTTCAGGTTCACATAGCAGATGCTCTGAGCTATTCACGAAACTAGAGCGAGGTGTAGAAACAGGAAGATCAAGACACAATGTTTGCGCATCTGCTGGATCAGACAGGAGTTGAACTTTATTAACACAGGTAATTTCTGCAGAAGTGTTTGCAGAGACAGGCAAGATTTTTCTGGTGTCTGTTTCACTAAACAAAGAGTCATGAATACTGGCTAGGCTGGACTCGGAAGTCAGCAGGACCTCTGGATTCTCTGCTGAGAAATTTGCGCAGGGCAAGGTTAAGAATGTATCAGTGGCTTCTGTTTTACTGGGAAGTAACACTGAGTTATCCATGGTACAGGGTGGAATTGCAGGAACTTCAATTTCACACAAAAAGAGCTCCGAATCACCTGCTGAATCAGCCAAAGGTGCTGAAGCAGGCGGGTCAGAACGCCAAATTTGCGAATTCGGAGTCACATAAAAATCATCCAAAATCAGTTCCCACACATCAATCAAGGGAGCCACACAGTCATACCTACACACACCAGCCTCTATTAGGTTATAGGCTGACTTAATGCATGCGTTCAATACCATTTCACTTTTTGCACTGTAAAATTGACAAAATGAACTTGAATCATTCTTCCATTCACAGACCAGGGCTTCCATCTCTCCCCTCTCGAATGGAGGATCCCATGCATACTTAACAGCGAAACATTTAGGCTGATCACAGTCTGCAGATATGATTGTGGCAGGCACATGTATAGGGTTAATTAGCAGGTGATTGGCAGATTCCTTATTCTTAAGAATTTCCAATACCTGTAGCAAGTGTTGAACTGTAGTGTATGCAAACTTCCCTTGGTTCACAAATAAGTTGATTTGTTCAATACTCTGTAATATCTCATCATAATCATACTCAGATAATTCTTTTAAACAAAAATCTTTATTTTCCCTAGCCAGGGAGGAAAGTTCATTAGTAGTTTCATAAGTCCATTTAATTCCCCTGAAAGACAATTGCATTTCATTATCTGTTAATGGCAGAATCTCATTATAGGTCTCAGTCGCTAAGGATAACGATTCTGCAGTTTGGACACGTTTCTTAGAACGTTTGCGTTTTGCCTTTGACCTTGCGGTTTTTGGTGATTTATTCAAAGCTGCAGGAAAATTATCAGTAACACTTTCTGCTTGCTGCTCATTCTTGCAAGCAATTGAAGGAGCAGCTGATTGGCCTGCTGCCAGGAGTTCATTAAGAGGAAAAGGCAATGGATCTATGCGCAACCAGTTATGGATCACAAACGCTAGAAATTCCAGCGGTCTATCTTTCAAATCGGAATGATTGAGAACATCAAATGCCCACTGGAATAATTCCCCTTTAAACAAAATATAACTTAGTTGGAGTGCCCAGGTTGAAACAGGAGTCGCTTGGAGATCAGGATTGGTCAGGAACCTGGCACATTCAGAGAAAAACTCATTTTCTGTTTCAGAGCTAAGTTCTTCAAATTTTTTAAAGGAACAGGAACCATAATTAACAGTGTCATACTTTCTGGGAATCCCCCCCACAATGGGGATTGGTAATGGGGTTTTCATAATGTAAGGCTTGGTGGTGTATTCTCCACAGTCAGCATGCAACGCATGAGCTGGCGTGGAGGAGGTACACACACTAGCACCAGGAAACAGGCTATCCCTAGTATAGTGGAGGGGAGGACTGACTCCAATAGGAGATTGTGGCGCACAGAGCCAGTGCAGATCTGACAGCCACAAACAATGCTTTCGTTATAACGTCTCAGCGCAAAGTAGCGCTGAGCGCATAAACCAGAACTGAGGAGATCAGGACAGGTAGTCAGAATGAACGCTTGCTAGCTAGCGGCTACTTAGCGACAGCAAGCGTCCAAAACCAGACAGACTGGAATGAGGCAGCCAATGCGATGCGGCGATGGCGTGCCTCACAAAGACAGGACAGGATAGTCAGAAAATAGCAGGATTGAGATAGAAGAACGTAACACAGATAAATATACAATAAGTATGTTTTCCTAGCGTATTACAATTACAGCTATCAATGAAACTATTTGTAACTTCTGACTAACATATGTATATATCGGCAATGAACCGATATATGACATAAGCAGGAACGCTGACTAACACTGGAGCAAAACAGGGAACAGGGCTCAGAAGGATTCGCTATCTCTTCGCAGAGATGAACGCAATCCACAAACGGTAACAGGACAGGATTCAGAAGGATTCGTTATCTCTTCGCAGAGATGAACGCAATCCACAAACAGTGACAGAACAGGATTCAGAAGGATTCGTTATCTCTTCGCAGAGATGAACGCAATCCACAAATGGTACCAGGAACAGGATAACTAGCTCAGCACGGGTGTTCACGGTACGCGCAAACTACCAAAACGTGCTGGAAAACTGACTAACTGAACACAGGAAATAAACAGTTCGTGTACGTATATATCAGCAACACTGATATATCAACGTAACACAAATACAAGGAAAATAATAAACGTGCTGGTATGCATATATATTGGCAATGAACCAATATATGATGCAAAGACCAGCAAAGTATCTTTAACAAGAAACACGATCGGGGGCTAAAGCGACAGCAAGACTGGCTTAAGCTGAAGCTATGAAAACCCAAGGAAACCCTGCAGGAAGCAGATCTTTATACTGAGGTTATCCAATGGGAGCAGACATGCAGATTCCCACACAGGTGAATGATAATCAGTCACAAGCTGACAGCAGGGAAAGACAGACAAAGCTATGCAACTTGCATGGAAATAGATCAGAACTGCCTGAGCTGCAGCACTAATACTTCCAGTAATAGCTGCTGCAGCAGCGATCATTACAGTACCATCTTGAAAACTGTCACGAGTTCCCCCAAGGTTTTACTGAGCAATATAGCTTGGTCTTGGTTGCAAGGGACTGAGAACTGTTTAGGAACTGAATTGCTCAGTAGACCTGTCCCTTCCCCAGCCCCTATGCCCCAACAATGGTACTGTGATGTAAACATGCAGTAAAGTGGTTGATTATTGTACAAGAAGACCTTTGTAGCTCAACTTTCATATATAATTTGTATGTAACTTTTTATTTCACAGCTTTTACTGGTGCACCGGCTGTGAATAGGAGAAGATTGTGTATTTTGACCTGTGATGTGCAAGGGAGGTATATTGTGTGGTTGAAGTGTTACATTGGGATTGAAACTACCAGTGGCCACCGTTAGGTCACAAATAAATCTTTGATAATCACATCTGAGTCAGTGTCTGGTGGATTCCTCTCAGCCGGAGCCTAGTGCTGACGGATAAATCGGGTTACACTCCTCTGAGGACAGTTAGTGATGTGATGGCAGAGATTACATTAGAAGCTCCTCTGAGGACAGTTAGTGACATGACAGCAGAGATTAGATTGTAAGCTCCTTGGTGAGTGACAGGCAGCTCAGAGATCACTGTAAGTGCCTGTTCACTGCCCCTTCATCCCCCGAGTGTCAGATCCATCTGTTGGTGGCCACCCACCGCTATGTGCAAACTCTGTGTAGCAGAAGGAATGTTCGGTTGGGCTAACTACTACTGCTGCTTACAGCCCGCCCCTTGCTTTCCCGGCGCCCTAGGCCGTGGCCTTGGTGGCCATGCCTAAAAGGTGGCCATGCCTAGGTGGGGCACAGAAACAGCCAATGTCTGTACCTGTGTCGCCCTATGGGGTCAGTGTAGCAAAACAGGTTAGTAAACAAGCCAAGATCAGGCCAGGCGGAGTTCACACAAGCAGGTATACAGGCTAAGGTCAGACACAGGCGGTCCTTACACAGAGGCTAGGCTGACGGAGCAGAAAACAAACAGCACTGCCGGCAAGTGAGTCTGCCTTTTATGCTGGTGGATTTGGTGAGAATTTTTCACGCCTTTGCACCATCACCGTAGAAAAAAGAAATCAATATGTGCGTATTTCCACAATGTAGATTCAGCGCAGGCACGTACGGCATAAGCCATGCGGCGTCACACGCCAGAACAAACTTAACCACTTTACCCCCGGCGGTACGAATTTCTTCCCTTTTTTCCCTCCTAAAAAACCAGGGACGGAGAAATCCGTACCTTCCGCGCTCCCGCCGCTGTCCGCGCTACCGCCGCTCGTGCGCGCGCATCCGCCGCTCGTGCACGCCGCCGCCCGCTTGCCCGGAGATCAATGAACGGGAAAATCCATTCCCGTTCGTTGATCTAAGCCCCCGCAATGATCTGCTGCTTCTTTCAGAAACAGCGCGATCATTGTGAGTCTCCCAGCCTCCTACTGCTTCCTGTAAGCGTCCTTCCGGTCGCTTACAGGTCGCATGTAAACATACTCACTGTGGCCATCTTGTGTCCAAATAGTAAACTACACCCTAATGCATTTTACACACACAAATTGTTTTACATAATAAATTAACTCATTACCTCCCACACTCCCCAATTATTATTTTTTTTGTAATTTTTTAAAAAAAAATATACATATACAATAAAAAAAAAAAAATACATAAATAGTTACCTTAGGGACTGAACTTTTTAAATATTTATGTCAAGAGGGTATAACACTGTTACTTTATAAACTATGGGCTTGTAATTAGGGATGGACGCAAAACTGAAAAAAATGCACCTTTATTTCCAAATAAAATATTGGGGCCAAACATTGTGATAGGGACATAATTTAAACGGTTTTATAATCGGGAATAATGGGCAAATAAATTTCATGGGTTTTAATTACAGTAGCATGCATTATTTAAAAACTATAATGGCCGAAAACTGAAAATAATAATTTTTTCCCACATTTTTTCCTATTTTCCCCATTAAAACACATTTAGAATAAAATAATTCTTGGCATAATGTCCCACCTAAAGAAAGCCTAATTGGTGGCGGAAAAAACAAGATATAATTCATGTCATTGTGATAAGTAATGATAAAGTTATAGACAAATGAATGGACGGAGCGCTGAAAGGTGAAAATTGCTCTGGTGGTCAGGGGGTAAAACCCCTCAGTGGTGAAGTGGTTAAAAACACATGACCTGCGTGACGCATGCCCGCAGGAACAGGATGCCGACTTACAGGACGGTGACAACGGCAATGGATTAGACATAGCTCCCAACTGTCCCTCTTTTGGAGGGACAGTCCCTCTTTGGGAGCCCTGTCCCTCTTTCCTCCTCATTTGCCCCTTTCAGGACTTTGTCCCTCTTTCTATGTACAGTGGCTTGCAATAGTATTCGGCCCCATTGAAGTTTTCAGCATTTTGTCACATTACTGCCACAAACATGAATCAAATTTATTGGAATTCCACGTGAAAGACCAATACAAAGTGGTGTACAGGTGAGAAGTGGAACGAAAATCATACGTGACTCCAAACATTTTTTACAAATAAATAACTGCAAAGTGGAGTGTGCATAATTATTCAGCCCCCTGAGTCAATACTTTGTAGAACCACCTTTTGCTGCAATTACAGCTACCAGTCTTTTAGGGTATGTCTCTACCAGCTTTGCACATCTAGAGACTGAAATCCTTGCCCATTCTTCTTTGCAAAACAGCTCCAGCTCAGTCAGATTAGATGGACAGCGTTTGTGAACAGCAGTTTTCAGATCTTGCCACAGATTCTTGATTACCGGTAGATTTAGATCTGGACTTTGACTGGGCCATTCTAACACATGATTATGTTTTGTTTTAAACCATTCCATTGTTGCCCTGGCTTTATGTTTAGGGTCGATGTCCTGCTGGAAGGTGAACCTCCGCCCCAGTCTCAGGCAGGGAACACACTTGACAGTTTTCGTACGCGTTTTCTGCACTGAAAAACTGTTAATCAATGGGCTGGTTTACATTTAATGTGTTCTTCACGCGCAGAAAAAAAACTGACATTCTGCATCATGATTCTGCACATTTTGTCAGTTTTCTCTATCAATTACATTAGCTGCTGTGAAAAAAACGTGCACGCTTTCCTGCATAGAAACACACTTGGTGTGAAGAAAAAGTATGCAGAAAAACGCGCGCGGAAAACTGAAAGACAAGTGTGTTCCCTGCCTCAAGTCTTTTGCAGACTCCAAGAGGTTTTCTTCCAAGATTGCCCTGTATTTGGCTCCATCCATCTTCCCATCAACTCTGACCAGCTTCCCTGTCCCTGCTGAAGAGAAGCACCCCCAGAGCATGATGCTGCCACCACCATATTTGACAGTGGGGATGGTGTGTTCAGAGTGATGTGCAGTGTTAGTTTTCCGCCACACATAGCGTTTTACATTTTGGCCAAAAAGTTCCATTTTGGTCTCATCTGACCAGAGCACCTTCTTCCACATGTTTGCTGTGTCCCCCACGTGGCTTGTGGCAAACTGCAAACTGGACTTCTTATGCTTTTCTGTTTACAATGGCTTTCTTCATGCCACTCTTCCATAAAGGCCAACGTTGTGCAGTGCACGACTAATAGTTGTCCTATGGACAGATTCCCCCACCTGAGCTGTAGATCTCTGCAGCATGTCCAGAGTCACCATGGGCCTCTTGACTGCATTTTTGATCAGCGCTCTCCTTGTTCGGCCTATGAGTTTAGGTGGACGGCCTTGTCTTGGTAGGTTTACAGTTGTGCCATACTTTAAATTTCTCAATAACTTTATCCCTGAACTGTCTGGTGTGTTCTTTGGACTTCATGGTGTTGCTCCAAATATTCTCTTAGACATCCTCTGAGGCCGTCACAGAGCAGCTGTATTTGTACTGACATTAGATTACACACAGGTGCACTCTATTTAGTCATTAGCACTCATCAGGCAATGTCTATGAGAAACAGACTGCACTCAGACCAAAGGGGGCTGAATAATTATGCACACCCCACTTTGCAGTTATTTATTTGTAAAAAATGTTTGGAATGATGTCTGATTTTCGTTCCACTTCTCACGTGTACACCACTTTGTATTGGTCTTTCACGTGGCATTCCAATAAAATTGATTCATGTTTGTGGCAGTAATATGACAAAATGTGGAAAACTTCAAGGGGGCCGAATACTTTTGCAAGCCACTGTAAATATATATATATATATATTTCTCTACTAAAAATGCGTTTGATTAACTCTAAACCTTATTCCCATCCTTTAAATTGATATGTTACTAATTTTAAAATGTTAATATGAAGGAAAATGAACCAGGATAGAAAGGACCAGTGTGGTTTGAATTACAAAACAACATATTTTTCTTATGAAATCTTTATGGTATGCATGACTAGAGGTTGTGTCAGGGGCGTGACGGAGTGTGGCAGGGGCATGGCTTAAGTGTCCCTCTTTCTCATCTCAAAAAGTTGGGAGGTATGGACTAGATTGTGTGTTCTCAGCACATGCAAGCTGCCTGTTAGAGTAACTAGGACGGTGGACTGTATTCTCAGCACATGCAAGCTGCCTGTTAGAGTAACTAGGACAGTGGACTGTATTCTCAGTACATGTAAGCTGCCTGTTAGAATAGCGAGGACAGTGGACTGTGTTCTCAGCACATGTATGCTGCCTACAGTGGACTGTGTTCTCAGCACATGTAAGCTGCCTGTTAGAGTAGCGAGGACAGTGGACTGTGTTCTCAGCACATGTATGCTGCCTGTTAGAGTAGCGAGGACAGTGGACTGTGTTCTCAGCACATGTATGCTGCCTGTTAGAGTAGTGAGGACAGTGGACTGTGTTCTCAGCACATGTACGCTGCCTGTTAGAGTAGCGAGGACAGTGGACTGTGTTCTCAGCACATGTAAGCTGCCTGTTAGAGTAGTGAGGACAGTGGACTGTGTTCTCAGCTCATGTAAGCTGCCTGTTAGAGTAGCGAGGAGAGTGGACTGTGTTCTCAGCACATGTAAGCTGCCTGTTAGAGTAGCGAGGACAGTGGACGGCTGAGATCAGTGCAGCATCTGCTTCAGGCCGAACTACAGATTGCTGACGTTTCACAAGCTCCTCGGTCCGCTTGGCTGCAGATCGGTGGAGAATTCTGTGTTCTGCGCCCCGGGCACCCGCCTCTCTGCCGGCCCAGGTGCAATGAGATGTGACTACACAGCTTACGCCTTGTTAGCTGCCTGGAACGGAGAACGCTGCACCTCCCTGGCTCCCCCCATACACACCCTAATCCCCCCACATTATCTGCCTTATTGCCCTTTCCCACAAAGCCGCCATGTGCAAGATCAGCAGCAGGCTCAGGTGTTCACAGTAAAAGGAGTTTAAGTTTAAAGTCTAAGTTTAAACAGCTTGTTTGAAAAATGCTTTTCATAGAACATTGTTATATGTGAATGGTGATTGGTGAATAATACAAAGAAAGTTTGTAAAAAGAAAAATTGCCAAGCAGCTGCAGCTAAAGCAAACGATACGGTGGGATTCATGAAAAGGGGAATACAACTCGAGATGCATTGCTAGCATAATATTGCCCGTTTAGCTCTCTTGAAAGGCCACATTCAAAATATGGAGTTTAGTTCTGGGCACCACATTACAGGAAGGATATTGCAGTTTAATGCTGGGAATACACAATGAGAAATCACAGGATTTCTTGTCTGAAGTGACAGAAAGGCTAGAAATGCCCCATCCCACAATGCAACAAGGTTCACAGACAGCAAACTCTCAGGTGGGCCATGGCCATGACATCACACTGTGGGAGGGGTTTCACCACAATATCAGCCATCCTGATTTGGATGAAGTTCAATCCTTGGTTAGGCCTTGTTCACATCTAAAACCACAATTGCTGACGCCAGCATTTTGCGATTTTGTGCGCGATTATTTTTAGCGCCTCCCGGCGCTTGCCAGCACGTTGCCGTTTTTTTGTAAATTGCTTTTCTAAGAGCTTTTGCAGAGAGACTTGTTTTTTCAGTTCCTGACGCAAGCGCCGTTTTCCGCCCACCGCGCAGCGCTTAAACTTTGCGCGCTATATAAGTCGCTTCAAGCGTTTTGTGATTTTTCCTATACCTTCCATTGAGGCTATTCGCCTCCAAAATGGTACAGGCAGCGCTTTGGTGAGCGGTTCGGAATCTACTTTATCTACGTGCGCGGGGAAGGTGTTGAGGGACTTATGGACCAAGGGGGCCCTACGCTTTTTGCAGGGAGAGGGGCATAAATTCTAGTTAAGCCTCTGGAAGGAGGATTGAACTTTGGGGGACACCGCCAAAGTTTCACTGGGGGGGAGGGGGGGGGGTCATGATTTGTAATTAGGCCCCTAAGTAGGACCACCAGGATTTTTTGTAGTGGGCCTACAGGGGCAGAAAAGTAATGAGTTACTTTTTCACCGGCTGTTCTGTAATGAAGCATTATGGGAAATACCACATGATCATGTGAATAAGAAACGTGATTGCCTTCTGTTTTAAAGATGACAGCATTTAATTTAAAGTGGACCTGAACTCTTGCACATGACAGAAGGAAAACATAAAGACATGCACCCTGTGTGTACTTAGAGAGTTTAGCCTGTCTAATCCCCCCTCATCTGTGACTAATCACCACTGCAATTTGATCTCTCAGCTGTGCCAGCTCAGGAATCGCGGCAGAGCAGCTAATTTGTAAACACAGGATGTTAACCCTATGTCTGCTTCCATGAATGCAGGAAGTAGACACACTGCAGATTTATTGCAAGATTTGTATCAGGTTTAACAAATAAATGTTTTTTCTTTATAGGTTATTATGCTGTTGCTTATCTTTTAGAGCAGGGAGGAAGTTCTGAGTTCAGGTCTGCTTTAACATCAGAAAATCAAAGAGTGTCAAGGTGACAAAGTCTGAAAGAAGGAGGACATGTTATTTAGAGTATCGCTCAAGCTGGTGGACAGGATTTAGTCCTACCATAGTAGAAGGGGTGTCTGTGTCCTAGAAGCTGACACTCAGGAGGTGTCCACAGCTGTACAGAGAGGTACAGAATCTATACATTCCCCTGATAGAAGCGTGCAGAATAAGAGATCGCTGCTTTCTGAAGCTACGATAGCTCCGGCCTCTGTGCAGCCTGTTGTCACTTCTGTGCTGTAATCTGTTCCGTGATGTGACAATAAGAATCTCGCCCCGGGTCTGTATCGGTTATTTTTGGATTGTTTGCCATATTTTACATGTATTTGTTCTCATGTTCTGCAGAAAAATCTGCAATATCTTTATCATCCCAGTGCAGAGAGATCTCTGACCCAACAGAACTACTCAGGTCAATGATGGCAAGTGTCATTCGTGCTCAACAAAACTGTATTTTCTCCTGATCAATAATTCATCTTAATAAGCGACGTACACCCTCTGTGACAATTCAGGTGTATCAGCACTGAGGCTATGTTTCCACTTGTGCGTTTTGTGTCCGTTTTTTTGCTCAGAAAATTTGCATAGATTTGAAAAACTAATGTAAGTCAATGCAGCCGTTTCCACCCCATGCAAATTTTCGTTAGCGTTCGTACGCGTGAAAAAATCTGAGGTCTTGCATCATATTTTCAGGCATCGCGTACGATTCGCGTACAATGCTTTGTATAGGCAATGCGAATTTCCGCGTTATTGCCACAAAAATTCGCATTAGATCCATGGTTACAGGAAATTGTCAGCAGTCATATTAGAGGCGCTATTCGTGCTACTGATGAGCTACTGTTTGTCCCCTATCTTATTGCCTGATGAAGCGGGCTGTGCCTGCGAAACGCGTTGCATCTTTTGGGGTACCAATAATAAACGTATTTGTTTAATTCAGACAGTATTGTGAGTCTGCTTTCTGGAGGGAAGTCCACCACTGCCTCCCAGCAAATTTTAAAATTTTTATTACCTTTTATCCTGCTGGCGCCTCTGTTTTCTTACGATAATACTGTGTCCACCCCTGGTAGAGGGGTGACCTACCCCTACTTTCCTGAACTACAGAGAGCGACATCTTAATCCTGAGTAAGGACAGGTCTAATCTCCTCACCTGCATCTACAGTGGTTGCCTAAGAGGTAACCCATGTTTGTGAGTACCGTATATACTCGAGTATAAGCCGACCTGAGTATAAGCCGACCCCCCAACTTTTACCCTAAAACAAGGGAAAAGTGACTGACCCGAATATAAGCCGGGGGGTAGGAATTGCAGAAGCTATAAGTACTGTCAACCATACTCCCTGTATGCCCTATATTGTTAAACAAAACTGTAATCTATTAAATACTGATAAAAATCCCCCTCCCCGAGTGCCCTGCCATATGCCTTATGATTTATGCAATTCTCATTGTAACAAAAAAAAAAAAAACATTGTACGTCTCCAGCAAAACGCCTTTTAAAAAGATACAATGCAAGAAATTTCCATTGAACGTAGAGAGAATGAATAAAAGCAGTATGTAAATATATACCTCAAAAACATCTATGTGAGCAGTGAAGGGATGCGAGACATGAGTTCCTGAGTTCCCTAGAAAACACCCTCCACCGCCCCCCGAGCGGAGCATTAAAATACATATAGGTAGCATGTCCCCCATCTCAGTGAAACTCGGTCAGCAGTGAAGGGATGCGTGACGTCTCCCAGAGTCTCCGACCAACTCTACCACCCCCACCCCCGGCAGAGCGGAGCAGTAAAGTAAATAGCAGCATGTCCCCCGTCATACACAGGCTAGGCAGCGTGTCCCACCGGCATACACAGGCTTTGTTGTAAGCAGAGTGTTGGCGTACGTCGGGAGCTTTCACTCACCGTTCCTTGCCGTCAGGAGTCCCATGCTTGCTTGTTGCGGTCTCACATTTATGACGTTATGCAGTGGTACTTCGTCACTAGAGGGCGTCATAAATGTGAGACGGCAACAAGCAAGCACGGGACTCCTGACGGCAAGGAACGGTGAGTGAAAGCTCCCAACGTACGCCAACACTCTGCTTATGAAGCCTGTGTATGCCGCTGGGACATGCTGCTATTTACCTTACTGCTCCGCTCTGCGGGGGGTGGGGTGGGGAGGTTGGAGACTCTGGGAGACGTCACGCATCCCTTCACTGCTGACCGAGTTTTGTCTAAACAATTCTGTCGGCACTCCGCGGTCCTTCCTACACCCGGCACATGGCGGGGAAACTTGGGCAAGTGTTAAGACTTGAGTATAAGCCGAGACCCCCACTTTTGGGTCAATTTTTTCCCCCAAAATCTCGGCTTATACTCGAGTATATACGGTATATTCATCTCACACTTACATTTATCCACGGTTTCCAATACATACTACACTATATTGGGCTCTCGGTGTTTCTTATTTATAGTCATGACTAAGCTGTTACTAGGCGGATTATGTATATTTAACTAATGGGAATTTTCGCGTACGAAAATTCGCATAAAATTTAATTGCTTGCACTCTGTTAGACATTTATACATTTTAGTCATCATGTTAAATTTGCTATTGTAATCAGCAGTGCTGTATCTTGTATCAGTGTTCATATTTGATGTATATCATTGTCTGTATCATTATGTATCCCTTGTTTGTTTTCTTACATTGTACAGCGCCACGGAATATGTTGGCGCTTTATAAATAAATAATAATAATAAAAACGCATACAATTTACATGCGAATTTTCACCAATCAGAAAAATCTTATACGATTTTTTTTGCAGGCGAAAATGTCACGCTACAGTGGAAACGTAACCTAAAAGAAGCAGGCTGATGTAACAGTGTAACGGTGGGTTCACACTTGTTTTAAAAACGTATCCGTGGCTCCATTTGTTGGCCCGGATCAAAAACGGAGCCACAGATTACAATGTTAAAAATAGCGGCTGTCTTGACGCAATTTAAAAACAGATCCATCTGCGTTCCGGGGGATCCGTGCTGAAAACTTGAACGGACGGTCCGGATTTGCAGGATTTTCACTGACCCCGGATACACGGAGGGGTAGTGAAAAGCAGTGGCAAGAAGGGACCTCCCTCTACACAGGCAGTTTTGGATACAGAAACAGATCCGTTTCCAGTGTCCCAGCCCTGCCTGTGGGTGGGGAGGGGGCTGCCATGCTGGGGGGGATAGCAGCTAGGATAGTGTACACAGCGGCAGGGAGGGGGCTCACCTGGGTCCCCCCATCCTCGCTCCCCCTCCAGCTAGTTTCTATTAATATCATTTTAAAATCAATTTACAGCGAGCGGTGAGCAGGGAACTTACTTACTTCCTTGCGTTCTACCGCTCGCCGCAATGCCGCCCTCGGTACTTCATTGGGCGGCATTGCAGGAAGTGACAGCAGCGAGCGGTGGAACAAGGAAGTGAGCGAGTTCCCCGCTCGCTGTAAATTCCTGGCTTCTAACCCCTCCAGCATGGCGGCCCCCTCCCCACTCACAGGGATCCTTTTTTTAAAACACAAATGGATCCAAAACGTGTGCTACAAAATGGCAGCACGAATCCGTTTGCGTTCCGGTTTTAGAAAACCGGAGTCCGGACTGCGGATTGCATTCTGCATCCCCATCTAGTGTGGCCCTAGCCTAACAGTCCATTGTAAAAGAAAAAGGGGTAGGGAGCGAGAGCCCTTGATGGTGTAGTATGTTAGAAATAATAAATAAGTAAAGGATGGTACTCACAAAGAAGGTTTACCGCCAAGGTAACCACTGTGAGCGCAGGTGGGGAGATTAGACCCGACCCCACTCGGGATAAAAGTTGCTCTCTGTAGACAGGAACAAGAAGATGGAGTATCACCCCTCCACCAAGTGTGGACTAATTAATGTACAGTAAAAGGATAAAACAGAGGTGCCAATAAAGAATAAAATATCTTAAAAAAATGTTTAAAAATAGGAGGTAGTGGTGGACTTACCTCCCACAGCAGACTCACACAAGTCAATTAACCTTCCTGGCGGTTTTCTCCGGCCCTGCTCGGCCGATTTTCTTACTTTTTTTTTTTTTGCTGGACGCAGCTAGCACTTTGCTAGCTGCGCCAGCACACTAATCGCCGCCGCCCCGCGCCCGATCGCCGCTATCCGTTGCGGCGCGCTGGACCCCCCCCCCCCCCCAGACCCCGTG
Source organism: Hyperolius riggenbachi (assembly GCF_040937935.1). NCBI lineage: Eukaryota > Metazoa > Chordata > Amphibia > Anura > Hyperoliidae > Hyperolius > Hyperolius riggenbachi. The sequence goes on from NC_090652.1 coordinate 298,304,649, forward strand.
CGCTGCCTGGCCAATCAGTGCCAGGCAGCGCCGAGGGGTGGATCGGGACTCCCAATGACGTCACGACGTCGCTGACGTCATCCTGCCCCGTCGCCATGGCGACGGGGGAAGCCCTCCAGGAAATCCCGTTCTTTGAACGGGATTTCCTGATCGGAGATCGCCGAAGGCGATCGAAGAGGGCGGGGGGATGCCGCTGAGCCCTGGGCTCGCTACATGATTTAAAAAAAAAAAACTGCCGTGCTGCCTCCTGGCGGAATTTTTCATACCGCCAGGAGGGTTAAAGGATACCTGAAGTGACGTGTGACATGATGAGATAGACATGTGTATGTGCAGTGCCTAGCACACTAATAACTAGGCTGTGTTCCTGTTTTTCTTTCTCGGTCTGAAAGAGTTAAATATCAAGTATGTAAGTGACTGACTCAGTCCTGACAGGAAGTGACTACAGTGTAACCCTCACTGATAAAAAAAATTCCAACTATAAAACACTTTCCTAGCAGAAAATGGCTTCTGAGAGCAGGAAAGAGATAAAAAGGCTCAATAGTTCATAGATACAGTGGCTTGCAAAAGTATTCGGCCCCCTTGAAGTTTTCCACATTTTGTCACATTACTGCCACAAACATGAATCAATTTTATTGGAATTTCACATGAAAGACCAATACGAAGTGATGTACACGTGAGAAGTGGAATGAAAATCATACATGATTCCAAACATTTTTTACAAATAAATAACTGCAAAGTTGGGTGTGCGTAATTATTCAGCCCCCTTTGGTCTAAGAGCAGTCAGTTGCCCATAGACATTGCCTGATGAGTGCTAATGACTAAATAGAGTGCACCTGTGTGTAATCTAATGTCAGTACAAATACAGCTGCTCTGTGACAGCCTCAGAGGTTGTCTAAGAGAATCTTGGGAGCAACAACACCGTGAAGTCCAAAGAACACACAAGACAGGTCAGGGATAAAGTTATTGAGAAATTTAAAGCAGGCTTAGGCTACAAAAAGATTTCCAAAGCCTTGAACATCCCACGGAGCACTGTTCAAGCGATCATTCAGAAATGGAAGGAGTATGGCACAACTGTAAAACCTACCAAGACAAGGCCGTCCACCTGAACTCACAGGCCAAACAAGGAAAGCGCTGATCAGAAAAGCAGTCAAGAGGCTCATGGTGACTCTGGACGAGCTGCAGAGATCTACAGCTCAGGTGGGGGTATCTGTCCATAGGACAACTATTAGTCGTGCACTGCACAATGTTGACCTTTATGGAAGAGTGGCAAGAAAAAAGGCATTGTTAACAGAAAGCATAAGAAGTCCAGTTTGCCGCAAGCTATGTGGGTTCACAGCAAACATGTGGAAGAAGGCGCTCTGGTCAGATGAGACCAAAATGGAACTTTTTGGCCAAAATGCAAAACATTATGTGTGGCGGAAAACACTGCACATCACTCTGAACACACCATCCCCACATATGGTGGTGGCAGCATCATGCTCTGGGGGTGCTTCTCTTCAGCAGGGACAGGGAAGCTGGTCAGAGTTGATGGGAAGATGGATGGAGCCAAATACAGGGCAATCTTGGAAGAAAACCTCTTGGAGACTGCAAAAGACTTGAGACTGGGGTGGAGGTTCACTTTCCAGCAGGACAACGACCCTAAACATAAAGCCAGGGGAACAATGGAATGGTTTGAAACAAAACATATCTTTGTGTTAGAATGGCCCATTCAAAGTCCAGATCTAAATCCAATCGAGAATCTGTGGCAAGATCTGAAAACTGCTGTTCACAAACGCTGTCCATCTAATCTGACTGAGCTGGTGCTGTTTTGCAAAGAAGAACGGGCAAGGATTTCACTCTCTAGATGTGCAAAGCTGGTAGAGACATACCCTAAAAGACTGGCAGCTGTAATTGCAGCAAAAGGTGGTTCTACAAAGTATTGACTCAGGGGGTGAATAATTACGCACACCCCACTTTGCAGTTATTGATTTGTAAAAAAAAAATTTGGAATCATGTATGATTTTTGTTCCACTTCTCATGTGTACATCACTTTGTATTGGTCTTTCGTGTGGAATTCCAATAAAATAGTTTCATGTTTGTGGCAGTAATGTGACAAAATGTGGAAAACTTCAAGGGGGCCGAATACTTTTGCAAGCCACTGTATTTAGCTCTGGCATATTTCAATGAATGTGTAATTGAGCAAAAACAATAAAACAGTTACAACTTAAAAAGTAGATTTAAACATAAAATAAAACTGTGGAATATCTTAAAATGTCATTTTTAGGCAAAGGAAGATAGATACAATCGTTTATTTCATTAGTTTATTTTGGCAGCTTGGGAACTCACCTGTGCCAGCGTGTGTTCAGCTCCATGCTCTCTGTCTTCATCCTCTCCTGGCCGCATCTTCTCATTGCATAATAACATTCGCTGGGTCACTAAGAAGAGGCGCCCCTGCGAGGATGAGGTGGTGTCAGGGGATTACATTTGCCCAGGGGCCCAGATGTAGCTAGAACTGGCCGTGCATGAAAGAATCCATCATCTCCAATTACTTCATCAAATAGTTTAAAGAGAAACTCCAGTGAAAATAATGTAATAAAAAAAGTGCTTCATTTTTACAATAATTATGTATAAATGATTTAGTCAGTGTTTGCCCATTGTAAAATCTTTCCTCTCCCTGATTTACATTCTGACATTTATCACATGGTGACATTTTTATTGCTGGCAGTTGATGTCAGTGGAAGGAGATGCTGCTTGCTTTTTTGACATTTGGAAACAGCTGTTATTTCCCACAATGCAACAAGGCTTCCACAATGTGATGTCAGAACCATGGTCCTGACATCACATTGTGGGAGGGGTTTCACAACAATATCAGCCATACAGACCCCCCCCCCCCCAACCATGGTCCTGACATCACACTGTGGGAGTGGTTTCACCACAATATCAGCCATACAGACACCCCCCGATGATCCGTTTGAGAAAAGGAATAGATTTCTCATGGGAAAGGGGGTATCAGCTACTGATTGGGATGAAGTCCAAGTCTTGGTCAAGGTTTTAAAGTCCTTGCAGGACATTTTTAGGGTTTCTATGATAGCAGAGGCCTAGCACTCAACCAGGGGCATAACTACAATTCATGGGCCCCCCAGCAAAACTTTGATGAGGCCCCCCCAAAGCTCATCACACCCCTCCTCTTGATGCCCTTCACAGCCTGGGGCCCATCTCACAAGGGTCATAAAACAAGTGTGACCTTCATACCCATAACAAGTGTAGCCAGAAAAACACCTGATCTGAAGTATAGTCTCCTGTATCGGAGGAGGGGAAGGTTAGTAGTTGGGCCCCTCACAGCTCTGGGCCCCCCTGTGATCACAGGTGCTACGCCACTCTAATTACGCTCCTGCTCACAACAAAGAAGAGTATTCTACTGAATGGGGGCAGCTCAAGAGAAGTCTTGTAGCCATAGCCATCAGGGATTAACGCACTCGCATTTTGAAGAATCCCAAATTCCAACTTTTGCATCACAATTTCACAAATTGAAAGAATTTGAAATCCGGATTTGCAAACTCCTAAAAATACACAAAATGATGTTTGTGTAATGCATTAATTTTTTTCCGCATAAATGGAGAAAAATGTCTCCTGAGCATTCTCGAGGGACATGAATGCGAAAATTCAAAAGGTAATTTTAACCTTTTGTGAAAATGTTTTCACAAACTCACATGAACCATAAACAACCTTATGGTTATTGAGAAAATATATTAAACGATTCATTTCTTTTTTGACAATGGAGACTTGGAATCCACAAAATTCAGGATTTGTTTAGAATTCCATGCAAAACTTTGGAATTTGGTTGAATTTGGAATGCCGAATATTCCTAATAGGCCAGGTATAGGAGGTGGTTGTGGTAAAAAACATTAGTAGTATGAGAAACCATAAGGGCCGATTTCCACTAGTTCTGCATCAGTTTCTCTGCATCCAGATTTCTGGATGTGCCTATTTAGGGCCCGTTTCCACTACATGCGGATTCTGGATGCAGAAAAACTGACTCCAGTGAAAGCCTATGGGCCTGTTTCCACTAAACCCGGTTTGCAGATTTCTGCATCAAGCATTGTTTCCCATGGCATGAACACATCAGTGGAAACAGGCCCATAGATAGGCATTCATTGGAGTTTTTCTGCATTCAAAATCTGATGCAGAAATCTGCAACATGCCATCCATCATTTTTCTGCATCAGAAAAATTGCGTTTAGTAGAAACAGGCCCAGAGGCATTCATTGGAGTCAGTTTTTCTGCATCCTAAATCTCCTAAGAAAAAATAAAATAAAAATAATATATATATATATATATATATATATATATCTATATATATAAAATCGGATGTATGTGTGTGTGTGTGTATGTGTGTATGTGCCGCGATCACTCGAAAACGGCTGGACCGATTTGAACGAAACTTGGTATACAGATCCCTTACTACCTGGGATGATATGTTCTGGGGGTCTTGCGGCCCCCCTGCACACCTGGGCGGAGCTACAAACAGCAAATCAGATTTCACCCATTCAAGTCAATGGAAAAAATGTAAAAGGCTGCCATTCTCACAGTAATCAAGCCAGAGTCCCCACACTTGGCACAGTTGGTCACTTGGTGACTGAGGTTACAAATCCAGGAAAAGTGGGCGGAGCATAAAACAGCCAATCAAAATTCAGCCATTCATTTTAAATGGGAAAATGTAAACTGCAGCCATTCTTACACTGTTAATCGCAGGGTTCTCAAACTTGCCACACTTGGTCACTGGGTGAATAAGATTACGATTTAGGAAAGTGGGTGGAGCCTACAACAGCCAATCAAAATTCACCTATTGCGTTTAAAGGGGAATATTTAAACTGCTGCCATTCTTACACTGTTTATGGCAGAGGTTTCAGACTTGCTGCAGTCAGTCATTGGGTGACTGGGGTCCAAATTCACTAAAGGGGCGTGGCCAAAAACAGCCAATCAGATTTCTTTGCTGGATAAACTGCTTCCATTCACAGATTGTTGATGCCAGGAACCTGAAAGCTTACAAAATTGGTCATTGAGTGACTGTGTGACAAAGTTACACAAAGTGGGCGGAGCCAAAAACAAATTTTACTGGGAAAATATAAACTGCAGCCATTCTTACACTGTTAATGGCAGGGTTGTCAAACTTTGCACAGTTGGTCGTTGGGTGAATGAAATTAAGATTTTGGAAAGTGGGTGGAGCCTACAACAGCCAATCAAAATTCAACTTTTGATTTTCAAAGGGAATATTTAAACTGCTATCATTTTTATACTGTTAATAGCAGATGCCTCAACCCTGGTACAGTTGGTTACTGGGTGACTGGGGTTCAAATTCAGAAAGGGGTGGAGCCACGAATAGCCAATCAGATATACAAAGTATTGATAACAAGTACCCCAAAGCTGATAAACTTGGTAATTGAGTGACTATATGTCAAGGTTACAAAAAGTGGGCGGTGCCAGAAACTTAATTTTTTACATGGCAGGGTTCCCAAACTTGACGCAATTGGCCACTGGGTGCCTGGGATTATTATTCAGAAATGTGGGTGGAGCCTACAACAGCCAATCAAAATTCACCTATTGATTTTCATGGGGAATATTTACATTGCTACCATTCTTACACTGCTAATGGCAGAGGCCTTAAACCTGATACAGTCAGTAATTGGGTGAATGGGGACCAAATTCACTAAAGGGGGTGGAGGCACAAACAGCCAATCATATTTCTTAGATTGATTTCAGCCATTCTGTTATTGGCAGGGTTCTCAAACTTGACACAGTTGGCCACTGGGTGACTAGGATTAATATTCAGGAAAGTGGGTGGAGCGTACAGCGGCCAATCAAAATTCATCTTTTGATTTTCAAGGGGAATATTTACATTGCTGCCATTCTTGCACTGTTAATGGCACAGATTATTATACAGATAAGTGGGTGGAGCCTAAAAAAAGCCAATCAGAATTCACCAGTTGATTTTCAAGGGGAATATTAAAATTACTGCCATTCTTGCACTGTTAATGGCACAAGCCTCAAACTTGATACAGTTGGTCATTGGGTCACTGGGGTTCAAATTCAGAAAAGGGGATAGAGCAGGCACGGGCAAACTTGGCCCTCCAGCTGTTGAGGAACTACAAGTCCCACAATGCATTGCAGGAGTCTGACAGCCACAGTCATGACTCATAAAGGCAAATGCATTGTGGGATTTGTAGTTCCTTAACAGCTGGAGGGCCAAGTTTGCCCATGCCTGGGATATAGCCACAAACCGCCAATCAGATGTGTTTCATTTCACTGGGAAAATACAAATTATTGATGCCAAGGACCAAAAGCTCACAAAAATGGTCATTGAGTGACTGTGTGTCCAGGTGACAAAAAGTGGGCGGAGCCAAAACCAAATTTCACTGGGAAAATGTACACTGCAGCCCTTCTTCACTGTTAATGGCAGGGTTCTCAAACTTTGCCAAGATGGTCACTGGGTGACTGAGATAAATATTCAGGGAAGTGGGTGGAGCCTATCATAGCCAATCAAAATTCACCTGTTGATTTTCAAGGGGAATATTTAAATTGCTGCCATTTTTACACTGTTAATAGCAGATGCCTCAAACCTGCTATAGTTGGTCATTGGGTGACTGGGGTTCAAATGCTGGAGAGGGGCGGAGCCACAAACAGCCTATCTGATTTGTTTAATTTCTATGGGAATATACAAATTATTGATGCCAAAGACCCCAAAGCCAGGGGCGTAGCAATAGGGGTTGCAGAGGTTGCAACCGCATCGGGGCCCTTGGGCCAGAGGGGCCCCGAAGGGCCCTCCCTCAACTACAGTATTAGATCTCTATTGCTCCTGTGCTCATAATAATGACTTCTATGGATACTTTGAATAGTGGTTATCATTAACAAACTGTTCCATCCTTCTTGCACCTCTTCCATCCCCTTCTTGCACCTCTGCCACTGTAGTTGCCATTGGTAGGTTTTGGTGCGCCGTATCAATTGTTATGTATAGAGTGTTTGGGGGGCCCCATTGTAAAACTTGCATCGGGGCCCACAGCTCCTTAGCTACGCCACTGCCCAAAGCTCACAAACTTGGCCATTGAGTGTCCGTGCGTTAGGGTTAGAAAAAGTGGGCGGAGCCAAAACCGGTCAAATACATACACGGGCAGGCAGTTCCAGGTCATTAGTGGGCGGAGACAAATACAAATTTCACTGGGAAAATGTATACTGCAGCCATTCTTACACTGTTAATGGCAGGGTTCTCAAACTTTACACAGTTGGAGCCTACAAAAGTGAATCAAACTTCACCTATTGCTTCTCAAGGGGAATATTTAATTGCTGCCATTCTTGCACTGTTAATGGCACAGGCCTCAAACCTGCTACAGTTGGTCATTGGGTGACTGGGGTTCAAATTCAGAAAAGGGGGTGGAGCCAGAAACAGCCAATCAGATTTTTTTTTCATTTCAATGCAAATTATTGATTCCAAAGACAGCAAAGCTCACAAACTTGGTCAGTGAGTAATTGTGTGTTAGGGTTAGAAAAAGTGGGCGGAGCCAACACTAGCCAAATACATTCCCGGGCAACGCCGGGCAACCAGCTAGTATATATATATATATATATATATACTGTATATATATATATATATATATATATATATATATATATATATATATATATATATATGCCATATTTGTATATGAAAACAGATATATGGAGGAGGTGCGAGAGCAGTGATGACTCATCAGTGTGCTGCTGCTAATCCCTAGCCAATCAGCACATGTGACCTCTCTGCATTGGCAGAAGTGCCGTGCAGAGAAGTGAGGTCAGGGAGTTGGCTCTCTCACCAGGCCAGGTTGCATAAAGCTATCTGAATCACAGCACTGGCTGGACAGTATTTTGAGGCATATATTTTATTTTAAGGATATATTTAGCTGATGGAACTCCGCGTTGAAGGACAGGCAGTGTGACGGTTATACATGTTACACCTGCGTGCGATTGCACAAATTGCCCCTCTCGGTGAACCCCCTTTCGCTCGACTGCTGAGCTGTGACAGTTGGGTTTAACTTGCCCCTCTCCTCTATACATACATTGCACTGGATGCCTCTCGCTATGCCGGTGATTAGGTTAACAGTTTGTCCGGTACTGCTTGCCTCAGCGTGTTCTCATTTGTCCCTGGCCGCACCTCACTAATCCTTGCTGGCCCCCCTCCTTTTCTCTCTGTGTTTGGCCCCCGCCTCTGTGCGCAGCACACATTTGCACACGCATGCATGCACACACACACACACGCACACAGAGTGACACACATACCACAGCAGCACACACTCCGCACAGCCAGGGAGAGCAGTCAGCACCGAGGACCTGACATGGCAGCTGGGGGAAACCTGAAAATGCTTCGCTTGGGAAAGAGGACCTGGGAGGAGGGAGGATATGCAGACTTACAGGTAAATCCTCCGGTGCCCTTGACCCCAAGCCATAGAGCCTTAGGCGTACATTTCAACCAATGCCTGGTGATATATCTATACACCGAAACCTCATGCCTTATATGCCATGAGATGAAAACTTTTACTGGGATGCACGACTATTGTAGGCAAAATAGAATATAAGACCGGCCAACTGGAGGGCTTAATGTATGGATCTAAGATGTATATAGCATGTATTTTATTTTTTCAAGGGGGGGAGTCAGGAGAAAATAAGAGGATCAGTTTATTGAATAATGAAAGTTGTAATAACCTTATTATAAATATTAGCATGCAGGTTAGTGATTTATATTATTTGTGTACGGGTGAAACTCGAAAAATTAGCATATTACGCAAAAGTCCATTTATTTCGGTAATTCAATTTAAAAGGTGAGACTAATATATGAAATTGGAGCCCTTTGCAGGTGTTTTGGATGAATTAGCTGATTAGAGTCTGACACTGAGCCTAGAATATTGAACATTTTCATACTATTCCAATGGTCTGAGATTCTGATTTTGGGGTTCTCATAAGCTGTAAGCCATAATCATCAACATGATAACAAATAAAGGCTTGAAATATCTCGCTTTGCATGTAATAGGTCTATTTCATATATTAGTTTCACCTTTTAAGTTTAATTACTGACACAGATGGACTTATGCACGTTATTCTAATTTTTCGAGTTTCGCTTGTATTGTCAGGAAAGACTTCACAGATTTTGGGACTTAGCAACCCAAAAACCCCCAAAAATGTGGTTCGGTCATGTAAGTTGTTGTCTACCTTTCCACTATTTTCTATGGGCTGTTATTCGTATAGTCATGGACTGTGTTAACATATAACAATGGATTCAATGATAGATGAATATCTGTAATAGTTGTTTTCTGGTTGTGTAATATTTATAAAGCGATTGACAGCAGACGTAGGTGGTAGACCATTGGGTCGTACATGTTAAAGAACGAAAAAATAAATCTGTTTGGTGGTATTTTGTCAACTAGAGTTCCTTCTCATGGTCCAGACATTGGTTAATACATTCATTCTCTAAGTACTGTAGCCTTCAGCCAATGAGAATCTCCCTCAAATTGCAAACACATGATTGCTTGTGGTCGGACATTGCATGTGCCCAATATCTATGGCAAGGGTTAAGCCTGTGAATTTCTTCAGCTGTACATGTGTGCCATCTGTTCGCCGCTATGGCATAGCGACATTGAGCTGTGCTGTGGAAATCACATCACATTCAGCAGTTGCAGTTACTGGACAGTTCCATCAGATAGCTCAACTGAAGTCAATGAACCTGCATTAATCGTGTTGATGTTAAGTTTTAATTTCCATGCCATAGTCCACGATTCCCAAAATACTCCAACATTAATTCAAAAACAACATCGTTGAACGCTTCCTTTTTTAATTTTAGTATGAATGGCAGGAGGGGTCAGGTATCACATTTGAAAATATTAATTGCAACAATGGTGGTTGACTTTCCAGGGAGATTAGTGTCAAGTCGTGTTTCAGAAATGGCCGTCAGACTCGTTGTTTTGGGATGTGGATGGGTTTTTTAGGAGATGGCGGTACAGTTGGAAGAAGCTGTGCTTTAACCGCTAAAATTCTGTATGTAGGTCAACACGAAGAAAAAAAAGAATTGCTATGGTGAGAGTGGGGAGCATTACGTAAGTCACGGCGCACGGGGGTGAAGGATGGTAGGATGATAAAATATGTACAAGTTACATTTATTTGTCGGCTGAGTGCAGTATCCTATGGCACAGAAGCCAGGGAGGCGGGGGGCTTGCTGCAGTGAGGGGGGTCAGCTAAGGTAAATAGAAAATTCCAGAGCCAATTTTTTTTTTTATCTGGCATGATGGGCGGGATCACTGCGGCTCACATTGAACGGGGAGAGGATCGCGGCATACAGATGGAACACTGATTGTTTCCTTTGATACACGCCAATATATTTGGTCGATATTACTTTAATAAAATGAAGGGAATTTGGGCTTCGCTTGAGCCAGTGTGATTGATAACTGATCTGATACTCCAGTGGTTATTTTTTATATATTTACTTATAAAGAGTAAACATATGCAACACTGTACAATGCATTAAATACGGGTGTGGGGTGGGGGTTATGTCAAAGCTGTCTATAATGTAGGAGAACATAACCAGGGCCCACACTTCCAAAGAGGCAAAGGGGGCACTTGCCCAAGGGCCTCAGAGCGTGTGGGGGCTCCCAGGGTGTCCACCCCCCATTAGCAGTCATTGTGACTGCAATGGGGCCTGGCATCTTGGGGGGCCCTGTGGTGTTCATACATCTGGCCTGCAGATGTCACTGTTTTACTTGCATTTCTGCTTAAGATTATCTAGACTCTGGTGAGTCGTTGGTTCCTGTTGTGCATGGCTGAAGACATGGAGCAAAAGACTATTACTGTAGAGAGTTGGTGAATTCTATAAATAAATCTAGTTTCAGTTATCCTGCATCCTGACTACTGAATGCAACAGGTCCATTAGACACTGAAAGGTAGAAGGATATGTGGACCTGTGGAGGTAGCACAGTGTGTCCGCCACATCTTCTGGACTCTTCCTCCCCATGATCTTTGCAACTCCTGGTCGCCAGTAGTGACAGCTGAGCTCGCATGTCGAGGCCCAGCAGTGCTCTGCAGGAGATAAAGAGCTATTCCTGTTCTCTGGTGCATCTCCAAGGCCATCACCCCAAGCTCTACACAGAATTGGCTGCACATCACTACACTGTATGGAGCCCGGAGGGATGTCCACAGACATGCGTCAGAGAAGAGGAGGAGCTCTGTACCTTTTCCTGTACACTGCCAGGCCTAGACAGGCAAGCTCAATGGTCGCTATAGAGACAGGAGGGAAACCAGGAGCTGCAGTTTTCATTATAGGAGGTGGTACAATGTAGAGGGTTCTAGTAAAAATCCCCCCCCCCTCCCTCAACAAACCCCCCTCCTTCCCTCAAGAGACATTAGGGACCCTGCTAAGTGTTTGGCAGGTTAGCAACTCACCTGTCCCGGAGGGCATGCGCCTCCATTGGCTCCATGCACTCCCGTCTTCCTCCTCGCAAGGGCACCTCTCCTCCATGACCCGGTGCACGTTATAATAACATGCGGCATCTCACAGAGATGAATCAGCCAGTTCCATGGACTGAGGAGCGTGTTCACCGGGAGAGGTGAGTCGCTACTCTGACGAAGACTCTGCTCAGAGCCTGGGGCGATGGCCCATATGGTTGTACTGGCCCTGAAAGGGGGGGAACAAGGAGCACATGAAAACATCAGAAAATATTGTGGCACGTCCAGGGAATACAACAGCAAAACGATGGTTATCAAAAGACAACCATAGTCCATCAATGTGCTTGATTCTACTTGACTTGGCTATGCAATTGTAGGATTAAAGCGGAACTGAAGTATTCTCAAAAAATAAGAGTTTCACTTACCTGGGGCTTCTGCGCCTGCGCGGCCCTGGCCACGCGCATCCACATGCACGTCCTTGAGCGCAGTAGAGATGTTCTCTTACTGCGCCTGTGCAGGATGCTCCTGGCCACGGGAATGCTCTTGGCCAAGGTGCAGTGGACGTTGACTTAGAAGTCAACCTCCACTACGTGAAGAAAAGTGATCCACGGCGGAGGAACAGAGGATTGTTTTGAAACGGTATCGGCACAGGTCGGCTGCAGGGGGCTGGCAGAAGCCCCAGGTAAGTGAAACTCTTATTTATTGAGAATACTTCAGTACCACTTTAAGGTCGAAAACAAGGTAAATCATAGCATGTCTTCAAAGTAATGGCAACAGACACTGGCCTAGAGCTGTTTTAGCAGGAAAGCCTTTCTTCAACCCAAAGAAAAAGTGTATACTTTTTTTTGGGCTTGAAGATGGACTTTCTGCCTGTAACAGCTCTAGGCAATATTTGTAATTTCAGAAGTATTCTTGGAGTGTGCTGTCCTTGTGGATTTTTGCTGGTGCCGTGGCGGATTGACCTTGCACCTCGATTTTTGAGTATGGGAGTTTGGAAAACCGTTGGTTGTTGGATGTAATTAAATATATTTGCAGTGAATGTATTGGTTGCAGACATTTACTGTATATACTCACATATAAGCCTAATTTTTCATCAAAAATGTGCTGAAAAGTTACCCTCTGGGCTTATATGGGAGATGGTGGAGCAGGTTTCGTTCCTGGCAGAAGAGCTTAAGAATTGTGCACTACTAATCCTGCTCTTGCCAGCTGGCTCCCTGCTGTGTCCGTGCCCCATCCTCTGCAACATAGTGTGCAGAGTGCGCTGCTCAAGACTACCTGTGTCCCCTGGCTTGTGGAGCGGAGGGTGCAAGCAACGTGTCAGCAGTGCAATGATCGGGGATTCTTCCTGTGTGGCAATTGCTGTCTCTCAGATCTATGACACCATCTAGTGGCGTCTTAAAGTGGACCCAAATTAAAAATACAAGATTTCTGATATAAAATCTATTTTCTAACTTATCATAATATTTAGCAGCCTTTTTTCAGCTGCATGATGACAAATATAAAATATTTTACATTTATTGGAGGAACCCCTCCCTTCCTTTTATATTGCCGGAATCTGGCAGACTGGTGGAGGAGATAAAAGACAAAAACAAAACACAGGCTGCTACTGATGATGTCACAGGGAGGTGATCTCAGCTTGTGTGAGATTTCACATAGACGACGCCCCTGTAAGGGAGGGTAGCTGATGACAAACACACCCATGATCTAAAACCTTCTACTAAGCTCAGAAGTAATGACTGCCACCTGTATAACCCTAGTTATGAAAAGAGAAGGGTGAAAAGCATTATTATTATTATTTATATAGCGCTGACATATTACGCAGCGCTGTACAGTGTGTGTGTGTATATATATATATATATATATATATATATATATATGTATATATATATGTATATATATATATATATATATATCTTGTCACTAACTGTCCCTCAAAGGAGCTCACAATTTAATCCCTACCATTGCCATATGTCTATATTATGTAGTGTAAGTACTGTAGTCTAGGGCCAATTTTTTTAGGGGGAGCCAATTAACTTATCCGTAATGTTTTTGGAATGTGGGAGGAAACCGGAGTGCCCGGAGGAAACACACGCAGACACGGAGAGAACATACAAACTCTTTGCAGATAGTGCCCTGGCTGGGATTCGAACTAGGGACCCAGCGCTGCAAGGCGAGAGAGCTAACCACTACGCCACCGTGCTGCCACTAAAATGCTCATAGGCTTGAAGGAGTGTTTATTTATCTTTGTATGTGTCAGAGTGCTGCAACGAAATATTCTGAATTAAAAAAATGTTTGGTTTGGGTCCGCTTTAAGACACAACTGTAACATCCTTTGGGCACATCTGGCTATGGGGAGGGGGATGACTTGCACTAGGGGCACATCTGGCTACTGTGGAGGAGGCTATACTGGGCAGGGGGCTTATACGCGAGTAAATCACTTTTTCCTAGTTTCTGAGGGGAAAGTGGGTACCTCGACTTATATGCGCGTCGGCTTATATGCGAGTATATATGGTGAATTAATAAATCAACTATGCTGAGGTCGTGGTTGTTGCTAGTAATTTTTCCTAAATCTTTTCTCCTGCTGGCAAGTTAGACAAGTGGGTTGGTTGTGCAGCGCTACTTGTCTGTCCAGGACATTTGCAATAGAGATGACATATACAGTCATTGGCAAGATATTTGTAGATGATTTATTTCAGACTCAGTTGTGTTATTTCTCAAAATAACAACATGCCAATCAGAAGCTGCCCTGTAAGGGTGATGTCCCTCCCCCTTGCCCTTCTTTTTATTAAATTATGAAGTGGTCATGTGACTCTTTCAGAGAGGCAAGTTCCCCCTGGCTACAGAATGTAGTTTCCACTAAAGCTGATTTTGCCTGATTTCACCCACACAAATCTGGATCCGGAATTGCAGCCTATTGAAAATTCTAGACAAGGCATCTGAATCCCTATATGTGTGCATAAGGGCACGGCTACAGGGATACAGATGCACAATCAAGCTGCACAAGCACCAGCCTCTGTCTCGGAGATGGACACCTGGCCTTAAAGGAAACATCAAGCAAATCATGCCTCCCCATGATATACTTACCTGGGGCTTCCTCCAGCCCCTTGCAGCCGACATGTCCTACGCCGCATCCTCGCTCTCAGCCGCTGACCCGGGGTCCCCACCGATGCAGAGGCCGACGTCTTCTACCGCGCCTGCGCGAGCGTCGCTGTCAATCAAGTCCACAGTCTGCGGTGTACTGCGCAGGCGCAGTAGTTCTGGGTAGCGAGGACGCGCACGGCCGCACAGGCGCAGTTGCATTCGTCTGGTTAGACGAATAATTGGACGGCGACCGGCAGCGGAAGATTCTTCAGTGACGGAGAGGGACAGGACTTCAGGGGGCCGGTAGATGCCCCAGGTAAGTGTCAGTATTTGATTTTTAAACTAGCCCAAAGAATCCCTTTAAAGAGAACCTGAACTTTAAATAAAAAGTCAAAATAACCATACACGAGTCATACTTACCTCCTGTGTAGTCTACTACTCAATCTCTTTCTCCTCTCCTGCGTCCCACTTGGCCACTGTGATCAGTGGAATTCTCCATCCTCCATTTTGAAAATGGCCATTACCCCAAAACAGAGAGACCATCGGGAGCCTGCGGAGCGGCGCCGAGGGCACCTCCTGCCTGCCACGGGCTGGAGGAAGCCCCAGGTAAGTGGATTTGGATTTTTTTTATAGTCCCTGAACCTTCCCTTTAGATTTTCTTCTGAAAATCACAATAGGAGCAAAACTATCAGTTAAAAACGCATATAATGTGAATTGAACATGGGCATTACCTACACCTGGGCAGTACATCAGTTGTCTATTCGGATATAACTAACTGATAACATGAGTGTAAAGGGAGGAGCTGCGGAGCCGTCTAGGAAGTTTCGCTTTCACTTTGGCTGTATAGCGGTGCAGTGAGTCCTCCCGTCCCCCAGGGGTCCCCTATAGAAGCAGCCTCAGCTGTAGCTGGATATAGGAAGACACAAGCACATAGATCACAGGCAGCACAGCTTATACTACAGAGATCACAGCGCAGACATGCAGGTGAGTGCTGCTGTAGCCTGGCTATAGGAGCTGTGACTCCGCACTATCCCTACAGGGCAGCCTATAGATCACATTACCCAGCCTCTCCTCTCTGCTGCATGTACTGTGCAAACTTTCCTGTCTCTTGCTGTAGAACTGCTTGAATGTCTCTATTTCTCTCTATAGTGTTTACTTGTTTCTGCAGCTGCTATAGCGATAGTTCCCAACTGTCCCTCTTTGGGGTCCACTTTAAAGGACACTGAAGTGAGAAATATATGGAGGTTGCCGGACAGTCCTGCTGACCTATTTGGCTGCAGTAGTGGCTGAATCACACCAGAAACAAGCATGCAGCTAATCTTGTCAGATCTGACTATTGGCTCTATTCACAAAACTTCTCATAAATTACAAATGTATCACCTAATTTATAAAAAATAGCCTTTCAGCACATTTACAAGCAAAATAATCTCTTGAAGTAATTTTGTTTCTTATTAACTTCATCTCAATATTACTTTTATTACCTTAATTAATTAAATTATATTTTTGCTCTTTGGGGTCTTAAAATGTAACATAAATGAGGTGAAAACAGGTGAAAAAGCTTTGTGAATCCTGCCCAATGCCAGAAACACCTGATCTGATGCATGCATGTTCAGGGGTTATGGCTGAAAGTATTAGGGCCTGTTTCCATTCCATGTGGTGCAATGTGGCTACCATCGCACTGCGGGTGCCCTGAAACCAATGCAGGGCAATGGAACAGTTTCCATTGCGTGCAGGTTATGCGGAGCAATCCGAGAATCTGCAGATTCTCGCCGTATCCGTGTCCCATCTCCTCTATTCACTTCCGCGTCGGGAGATGCGGAAATGACGCAGCGGATAGCGGAAGTGATGCGATGCGGCGCTCACATTAATTCTATAGTGGAAAAGGGCCCTTAAAGGCAGAGGATCTGCAGCAAAGCTAGTATGGCTTAAAGTGAAGGTCCAAGCTGAAAAAAAAAAACCTCCACTTACCTGGGGCTTCCTCCCCCTATCGATCTGTGCCCTCGCCGCAGCTCCTCTCACTCCCGGTGTCCTGCGCTTAAAAAGACGACCTCGCCAGGTCGGCTTCCAGGTCGGCTTCATGTGTG
Organism: Hyperolius riggenbachi; assembly: GCF_040937935.1. Classification (NCBI taxonomy): domain Eukaryota; kingdom Metazoa; phylum Chordata; class Amphibia; order Anura; family Hyperoliidae; genus Hyperolius; species Hyperolius riggenbachi. The sequence continues at coordinate 298,321,249 of NC_090652.1, forward strand.
CTCCACGGCACGGGTCACGTGGTATACGTGTCGTCATCGGGTCTCTACTGTGCAGGCGCAGTAGACACCCGATGACGTCGCATACACCACGTGACTCCCTCCCCCGCTGTGTAGCGCACGTGAAGCCAACCCGGAAGCCAACCTAGCGAGGTCGGCTTCTTAAGCGCAGGACACCAGCAGTGAGCGGAGCTGCGGCCCTGGATCTCAGGGAGGTGAGTGATTGCTGGGGCTGCTGCAGACTCTGCTGCTATAATTTTTTTTTCCTCGATTTTAGAGTCTAAAAGCATAATATTGCCCCTGTTTAACTCTCTAGTAAGGCCACATCTGGAATATGGAATTCAGTTCTGGGCACCACATTACAGGAAAGATATTGCAGTTTTAGAGCAGGTGCAGAGACGAGCTACAAAATTGATACGTGGGATGGAAGGTCTCGCTTACCAAGAAAGGTTAGATAAACTGGGTTTATTTAGTCTAGAGAAAAGACGCCTTAGAGGGGATCTAATTAACATGTATAAATACATCAAAGGGCAATATAAAAGCTTGGCACATGAGCTTTTTGTCCCTAGGCCTTCTCAAAGGACTAGAAGACATGATCTGCGCATGGAGGAAAAACGTTTTAGCCATTTATTTAGGAAAGGGTTCTTTATAGTAAGAGTGATTAAGATGTGGAATGCATTGCCACAGGAAGTCCTGTATTTTTGGACTATAAGACTCACCTTTTCTCTCCCAAAAGTGGGTAAAAAAAGTCACTGTGTCTTATAGTCCAAATGCAGGGAGTTCCTGGCTTGTGAACGCCTGCCAATACCAACCTCCAACCCGCCGCAATGTCAGGGACTCCCTGTACTGTGCCCATGCAGCGGGGGACACAACGGGGCATACAGTAGGACACAAGGGGGTCAAAGGAGGACACAGGGGGACAAAGAGGGGCATAGAGAAGGACACAGGGAGACACAAGAGGTACAAGGAGGCATGAGGTACAAGGGGGCATAATCCACAAGATGCCCCTTCACCATGGATGCACCAGGTTTAGGATAATGCGGTAGTTATGGTAAATTCTATATCTGCATTTAAAGGTGGCTTAGATTGCCATCTGGAGTCAGGAAGGAGTTTTTTTTCCCTTTTGGGGCTAATTGGACCATTCCTTGTAAGGGATTTTCACCTTCCTCTGGATCAACAGGGATATGTGAGGGAGCAGGCTGGTGTTGTATTTTATCTTCTGTTTGAACTCGAAGGACGTATGTCCTTTTTTTTCAACCCAAGTAACTATGTAACGCATCAGGAGTGACTCTCTCTCCCTCTCTCTGCAGGTGGCAGCCATGAAGGGATCACGAGACGCAGCGCAGACGGTCGCCAAGGAGTTCCTGAAGTTCCTGAACCGGGGTGTTTCTCCTTACCATGGTGAGTATAGACTCACGTCTTCCTTTGCCTGATCTGGACTTGTACAGGACGGATGTATGTTTCTGAGGAGTCAGAGTTGACACCATACCTAGCAGCTGGCTGCCTAAAGCTGGCCATACACTGATAGATTTCCACCCAATGGAATTGATTCCTTTTACACACAGCACATTAGATTCTAATAGCAGTGTTGTACTGTTCGGTGCATTTCCTGGTGACTACAGGTCTCCCCCCTCCTTCCCCCATAAAGCATACCCGTGGTTCCCCCCACCCCTCCCCCATATAACATTTCCTGGTGACTAGTGCCTCCCCACCCCAATACAGCATACCTGTGTCTAGTGGTCCTTCCATCCTCCCCCCATACACCGTACCTGGTGTCTAGTGGTCTCCCCACCCTGCCCCATACAGTGTTACCTGTAGTCTAGTGGCTGCCCTCCTTCCCTCCTGAATCCCCTAATTGCAGAGTACGCGGGAATAGCATGTCACCTGATCCAGGGAAAGATACACTGCTGTGGTTGCAGAGTACACGCAGCGCGGGAATAGCATGTCACCTGATCCAGGGAAAGATACACTGCTGTGGTTGCAGAGTACACGCAGTGTGGGAATAGCATGTCACCTGATCCAGGGAAAGATACACTGCTGTGGTTGCAGAGTACACGCAGTGTGGGAATAGCATGTCACCTGATCCAGGGAAAGATACACTGCAGTGGTTGCAGAGTACACGCAGTGTGGGAATAGCATGTCACCTGATCCAGGGAAAGATACACTGCTGTGGTTGCAGAGTACACGCAGCGCGGGAATAGCATGTCACCTGATCCAGGGAAAGATACACTGCTGTGGTTGCAGAGTACACGCAGTGTGGGAATAGCATGTCACCTGATCCAGGGAAAAATACACTGCAGTGGTTGCAGAGTACACGCAGCGCGGGAATAGCATGTCACCTGATCCAGGGAAAGATACACTGCTGTGGTTGCAGAGTACACGCTGCGCGGGAATAGCAGGTCACCTCATCCAGGGAAAGATACACTGCTGTGGTTGCAGAGTACACGCAGCGCGGGAATAGCATGTTACCTGATCCAGGGAAAGATACACTGCAGTGGTTGCAGAGTACACGCAGCGCGGGAATAGCATGTCACCTGATCCAGGGAAAGATACACTGCAGTGGTTGCAGAGTACACGCAGCGCGGGAATAGCATGTCACCTGATCCAGGGAAAGATACACTGCTGTGGTTGCAGAGTACACGCAGCGCGGGAATAGCATGTCACCTGATCCAGGGAAAGATACACTGCAGTGGTTGCAGAGTACACGCAGCGCGGGAATAGCATGTCACCTGATCCAGGGAAAGATACACTGCTGTGGTTGCAGAGTACACGCAGCGCGGGAATAGCATGTCACCTGATCCAGGGAAAGATGCACTGCAGTGGTTGCAGAGTACACGCAGCGAGGGAATAGCATGTCACCTGATCCAGGGAAAGATACACTGCAGTGGTTGCCGAGTACACGCAGCGCGGGAATAGCATATCACCTGATCCAGGGAAAGATACACTGCTGTGGTTGCCGAGTACACGCAGCGAGGGAATAGCATGTCACCTGATCCAGGGAAAGATACACTGCAGTGGTTGCAGAGTACACGCAGCGCGGGAATAGCATGTCACCTGATCCAGGGAAAGATACACTGCTGTGGTTGCAGAGTACACGCAGCGCGGGAATAGCATGTCACCTGATCCAGGGAAAGATACACTGCAGTGGTTGCAGAGTACACGCAGCGCGGGAATAGCATGTCACCTGATCCAGGGAAAGATACACTGCAGTGGTTGCAGAGTACACGCAGCGCGGGAATAGCATATCACCTGATCCAGGGAAAGATACACTGCTGTGGTTGCCGAGTACACGCAGCGCGGGAATAGCATATCACCTGATCCAGGGAAAGATACACTGCTGTGGTTGCCGAGTACACGCAGCGCGGGAATAGCATGTTACCTGATCCAGGGAAAGATACACTGCTGTGGTTGCCGAGTACACGCAGCGCGGCAATAGCATGTCACCTGATCCAGGGAAAGATACACTGCAGTGGGACTCTCCGTATCTTCCTTCACGTTCTGCCTCTAGTGTTTTCTGTACTAGAAGGTAAGGAATACGTTCAAACACTAGGGGGCGAATGAGAAGGAAGACATGGAGGAGTCTCCCTGCAGTGTGTCCAGCCCCAGATCAGGGGAGATGTTCTGTCACCGGCAATGTAGTTACATATAGAAAAGTGTACTAAATACATTCATTATCGTGGTTCTAGCATTAGAAACTCTTCCTATGTCTATAGATTAGTATGTAACCCCTCCCACAGAGTGATAATTGGATGTCACACAGCCATCTGCCCCAGAGCCTTGTGGGAGACCAGGTGCTTTTGCTGAGTTCAGAACACACAACAAACGTTATGCAAAGATCGCCTGCCAGTACTAGAGAGGTCTCCACCTGTGATAAATTTCAGAATGTAAATCAGGGTGAGGAAAGGCTCTACACTGACTAAATAATCTGTAAATGAATATTTTAAAATAGAAGCCATTTAAAGAGACACTGGGCACTCATTAGAAATGAAATTGGTACTTACCTGAGGCTTCCTCCAGCCCACTGTAGGCCCCAAGGTCCCCCGGCCTCCTCCTGGCTCCTCTCCCGGTCCCGACTCTGTTATGGTATGACTTTGGCCCGAAGTCATCAGGGCTGTTTCCCGCTTTGCGTAATCACGTTGGCCGGCTACGTGTCATCACGCTGGCTGGCGTAAGAGTCCTGCGCATGTGCGGTTCTTTAATATTGAACCGCGCATGCGCAGGATTGAACTTCATTCCAGTCAGTAGCTGATACCCCCTTTCCCATGAGAAATCTTTACCTTTTCTCGAATAGATCATCAGGGGGGGTCTGTGTGGCTGATATTGTGGTGAAACCCCTCCCACAGTGTGATGTCATGACCATGGTCCTGACAGTTTCCTGTCTGAGAACCTCATTGCACTTTGGGAAATATCAGCTTTGTCCAACTGCCAAGCAAACAATATCTCCCTCAGTGCATAGAACTCTCAGTAACAAATATTCTGCACGGATCACCTGGCAGGGTTAAAGATGTCACCACCAGCAATACATTTCAGAATGTAAATCGGGGAGAGGAAAGATTGGACAAACACGGACTAAATAATTTATAAACCAATATTGTAAAAAAAAATAAGCAATGTAATTCATTATTTGGTTAAAGGGACACTTAAGTCAAACAAAAAAAATGAGTTTTACTCACCTGGGGTTTCCAATAGCCCCCTGCAGCTGTCCGGTGCCCTCGCCATCTCCCTCCGATCCTCCTGGCCCCACCGGCAGCCACTTCCTGTTTCGGTGACAGGAGCTGACAGGCTGGGGACGCGAGTGATTCTTCGCGTTCCTGGCCACAATAGCGCCATCTATGCTGCTATAGCATATATCATATACCATATAGCAGCATAGAGGGTGCTAATGTGTCTGGGAACGCGAAGAATCACTCGCCTTCCCAGCCTGTCAGCTCCTGTCACCGAAACAGGAAGTGGCTGCTGGCAGGGACAGGAGGATCGGAGGGACACGGCGAGGGCACCGGACAGCTGCAGGGGGCTATTGGAAGCCCCAGGTGAGAAAAACTTTTTTTTTATTTGACTTAAGTGTCCCTTAACCACCCTGGCGTTCTATTAAGATCGCCAGGGCAGCTGCATGAGGGTTTTTTTTAAATAAAAAAAAAACTATTTCATGCAGCCAACTGAAAGTTGGCTGCATGAAAGCCCACTAGATGGCGCTCCGGAGGCGTTCTTCTGATCGCCTCCGGCGGCCAAAAGTAACACGGAAGGCCGCAATGAGCGGCCTTCCGTGTTTTGTTTACTTCGTCGCCATGGCGACGAGCGGAGTGACGTCATGGACGTCAGCCGACGTCCTGACGTCTGCCGCCTCCGATCCAGCCCTTAGCGCTGGCCGGAACTATTTGTTCCGGCTGCGCAGGGCTCAGGCGGCTGGGGGGACCCTCTTTCGCCGCTGCTCGCGGCGGATCGCCGCAGAGCGGCGGCGATCGGGCAGCACACGGGGCTGGCAAAGTGCCGGCTGCGTGTGCTGCTCTTTAATTGATCAAAATTGGCCCAGCAGGGCCTGAGCGGCACCCTCTGGCGGTAATGGACGAGCTGAGCTCGTCCATACCGCTAAGGTGGTTAAAAGGTGAGCCGTTAAGAAAAAACAAACGGTTCAGGATCAACTAGCACGCCAATAGTTTTGTTGAAGCGTTTATTTTAATACATGTGTCCACACAAGTTTTGATAGTTGTTTGTCAAAACTTGTGTTGACACATGTATTAACCACTCAAGTACCAGTGGTCTCTGCCCACTTAAGGACCAGAGACCGCTGGTACAGAAATGGCGGAATCCTGACGAATCGCCGCATATATCCGCCGCAACCACAGTCACCGCCGCGTGTCGGGAACCTGGCCCACCCACTCTGCCGTCTCTATGACTGCAAGAGTTCCTGTGAGCCGGTCAGGAGGCGTTTTCATTGGCTCCAGACCCTGTCTTTCAATGTAAGCCAATGGGAGCTGCTTACATTGAAAGACGGGGCCAGGACCCAATGAAATCGGCTCCAGACCCGCTCACTGGGCTTTGCCGTCATAGAGACAAGCAGAGCGAGTGAGCTATGGCGGGGATTCAGTGGCAAGATCGGCGGGAGCAACGAAAATGGTGGACGCAGTGGTGGTGAGTTGAAATCTACGCCCTGACAGCCAAGTAGCCATCAAAACAGGGAGTAGATTTCAACTACGGTGGTAGTTAAGGAATAAACGTTTCAACAAAACTTTATTAGTGTGCTAACCGATCCTGAACTGATTGTACTTTATTGGATGTGGCTTCTCATCCTGGCTATGCACCCAAACCTCTACAGTAAGCCTTCTCCCAAACTTTTACTACATTAAAAGAAGACAGGCGCTAGGCCTCGCCCCCTTACTCCCACCCCTGCCCTCCCCTTGTAACGTGCGCACGGCCGCACTCCTGCGCACACGCCCGCACCATTCATCCTGTGCTAGCTTAAGTCCATCCGCCTCAGGAATGACGCACACAGGACGACACAGTGACAGGCAGTTTATTATATAGGATGTTATTTTCACTACAGGTCCTCTTTTAAAGATGAGCTGTCAGCCATACTATCTCAGAAAAAAACAAATGTATAAGTAGATAAATACTTGCTCTACTTACATAACATATGTATTGCACTGTCCACATTTTGATTTTAGTGATTGTTCTACAGTAAAAAAAGAGAAAATTCTTCTTAGCATTTCCCATTTTAACTGTGGCTATTTTGAAGCCAATCCTGATGTCACTTCCTCCCTTACACTCCTCTGCCTGATTTGCCCGCCCTTCTTCAATAGAAAGTGCATTGTCTCAGCATGAGAAATACTGGCCAATCAGAGAGGAACAGAGGTGTGGGAGGGGAAAACGGGAGGGAAAGATGCTTCAGCCAATCAGGCTGCATTAGTTAAGTCTGAGGGGAAATAGAGAAGCAAAAAAGGACATCCCAGCATGCCCTGCAACTTCCTTTTTGTGTACCAAATTTTGTGTGTACCAAATAAGAGTCAGGTAAACTGGGGAATGATCATTTATCAACAAGAAAAGTAATAGTGATTTTAACTTTTGGATTGCCTGATTAGCATCCTTATTACTTGTTTAGCAGATAAAAATAAAGAATTGATTTTTGATTTTATGCACGACAGTTACACTTTAAAGTTGCATTCAGTAAAGTTCCTCATTAAGATGTCACTGACCATCCATAGAAATACCACTTCAGCATTGAGCCCTTTACACCTCAATCAGCCTGGCCTGTCTGTAGTGTGCTGGCGGATATTGAAGTTGGCCGTGGTGTGGGGATTCTCCTGCAGTGTTTGTATGATTGCTATTATCGGTTACCCGGTAACGCCAGTTCCTGTCATGGCTTGAAAAATAGTAAGTGGGATATCAACCTACTTATATTTCATAAGGTCTCACCCATTAATAATATACGTACATCAAAATAATTCCATGGGGAGCCCTAATATCAAAATATCAAAAACATTTATTAAATAATTACACAGATGCAAATAGTCCCAATTTCCCCCTTAAAAACAATAGCTGTACTGAGATATAAAGCATAGGGCTGTCTAAGGAGTGCACTCCTTTTGAATCTATTACCGGTATTTAATCTTCGGGCCCTTAATGTATAGCTTCCTATATCCAGTATAAGTCAGGTGACCAAAGGAGTCCTGGCGCTTTAGATTATAATCATAAGCCTCTATGTCCACAGTTCACGCTCCTCATTACATGCGGGGCAATTTGCCCTCCGCATACCCAATTAGCCAGTAACCGGTATCTCATCCGGGACTCACGTGACCAAGTTGGTAGAATTGCTTTTGACCTCCACGTAGTTGCTCTGTAGCCTTGGGCGGATACTGCCGGTGCTATATCAGCCAGTAGCCGGGTTCCCTGCGCGCCCTATTCATTGCCGGCATCTATAGTGGAATGAAAGTCCGCAAACGTGCTTCTCTTGGCGTGATCGGGGAGAGAGCGGAGGCCCAACAGTAACTCAGGTCACGTGACAACAGCTAACGTGACGCGTTTCACCCGCAGCTCGGGTTTCATCAGACGTGACGTCACGGTCTCTCCCCCTCCTATTATAGCGGGAGTCAGTGAATGCAAATTTTTAAAAACTTTATTGAGACCTGATATAGAGATCAGACTCCCTCCAGTGGCAGTTTAGAGGAACACTTTTAAGTTCATATCGCTATTGAGTCCATTCGATTGCATAGAGTTGCACTTATATATCCAATAGGATTCTTTTTTCAAAAGTTCATTGTCATAATCTCCTCTGCGTGGACTTATATTTAGTTTATAGATGCCCATAGCTCGTAAGTGTCTTGGATCTGAATTATGTTCTTTCATAAAGTGCATTGCTACAGGGATTTTTTCATTTTTACTTATAATATTGTTAACGTGTTCCTGTAATCTTTTCCGTAAGACCCTGTGCGGTTTTCCTATGTATATTTTTTCACAACTACATCTCAGCTGGTATATAACTTTCTCTGTTGAACATGAAATATAATCATTTACAAAAAATTCCTCAGTTCTCTCCTGGTTAAAGAACTTTTCCCCCTTTTGTATATATGGGAATATATCGCAATTTCCACATTTATTCATACCTTTTTTTTTAATTTTCGTTTACCCCTATTTTTGCATTTATAACCAAAATCACAGCTCCTGTCATGGCTTGCCTGAACACTTTAGTCTTTGGCCAGAATATCTGTGTGTAGAACAAGCTCTGGTGACCTTTGGACTGTACTATGTTCCTTGCAGGACTGAGTCACACAGAGAGGAAGATGCTGACCGACGCTTTTTGTTCTGCTATTATCTACTAATTGTAACTATGTGGAGCTGTGCAGAGAATACTAGGCTATAGGGTAACGTTGTTGTTGTTGTTGTTGTTGTTGTGTTTTTTTTGTTTTTTTTTTAAAAGAGAAACTTTATCGAAAAGGGGACAAAAAAATAAAACGAATACATTGCAAAGTGAGAAAAAATAGAGATGAAGAAATAATTGATATTCACCACGTAATTTTGTTCATATTGTTTGATCCACGATCAGCCTGCACCTCATCATCTTTACTACTGGCAGACATGGGAAAAAAACGCACCAGGTGCCATTGTTTATGACCACACCCCCTAACAATGCGATGGGCGAAAAGGTTATTTCTTTTTATATACATAGGCACGGAGGGATATACTGGTTGCTTGGCAGTTGGAAACATGTTATTTCCCACAATGCAACGACGCAGCCACAGTGTGATGGCAGGACCTAGGTGCTGACATCACACTGTGGGAGGATCTATTTAAGAAAAGGAAAAGGTTTCTTGTGGGAAAAGGGGTAGCCGCTGCTGATTAGGATGAAGTTAAATCCTTGGTTTTCTCTTTAAGTCCTGCAGCAGGGGAGCCTGGGGCAGGACTATCACACTGCACCATTTCCCCTTGCATATTACCATGCAGCAGAGTGCGCCGACTGGGTAATATGCGTATCTCCGCCCCCACACAGTGACTTGCTCCCTGCTGCATAGGAAGTATGTCGCTGAAGCTTTGTCACTCTACACCTGTGCGCTGCTGCTGCGATCCAGCGGTCACACTTACAGTATCACCATAGACTTGCATTGCTGCATAAAGGAGGCACGGATCATGCGGCAACGCACTGCAGAGTTTGTGGTGGTCTCGCGTGGGTTTCGCACATAGTGTGCAAGTCCTCGTGGACTTACATTGCCCTCGCGATGAGCTGCGGCGGGGGAGAGTACTGCGATGCAAGGAATTGTGGTATCCATTGTCGCTCAATTTCTTGTTTTCAATCGATATTAACCCTCTGGGCGATAATCCCGAGCTGAGCTCGGGGTAAGCCGCCGGAGAGGATTTCTCAGGCCCTGGTGGGCCGATTTGCATAATTTTTTTTTTTTTTTGTTGCACGCAACTAGCACTTTGCAAGCTGCGTGTATATACCGATCGCCGCTGATTTGCCAAACCTGCCGTGCCGCGCTGCCCCCCCCCCCCCCCAGACACAGTGCGCAGCCTGGCCAATCAGTGCCAGGCAGCGCTGAGAGGTGGATCGGGACTCCCTCTGACGTCGATGTTGTCATCCCGATCGTCGCCATGGCGACGGGGGGGAGCCAAACAGGAAATCCCGTTCTGAACGGGATTTCCTGTTTGCTTTGATCGCCGGAGACGATCGGAGGAGGTGGGGGGATGCTGCTGCACAGCGGCTATCATGTAGCTAGCGCTAGGCTAGCTACATGATTTTTTTTTTTAAAAGTACTGCGCCGCCCCCTGGCGATATTATTGTATCGCCCAGGAGGTTAAGGGCTAAAATAAAAAAATTGAGCGGCAATTTTTTTTATTTTTTGAGGGTTTGGCCGAGTGATCATGAGCCCACACGGGGCAAATTAGGGCCTGATCTGATGAGTAGGTGTGCTAGGGGGTGACAGGAGGTGATTGATGGGTGTCTCAAGGTGTGATTAGAGGGGGGAATAGATGCAAGCAATGCACTGGCGAGGTGATCAGGGCTTGGGTCTGAGGGTGTGGGCAGGTGATTGGGTGCCCTAGGGGCAGATAGGGGTCTGATCTGATGGGTAGCGGTGACGGGGTGATTGGGTAATTAGTGGGTGTTTAGAGGAGAGAACAGATGTAAACAATGCACTTGGGAGGTGATCTGACAGCGGGTTTGCGGGGGATCTGATGGTGTGGGTGGGTGATCAGATTGCCCGCAAGGGGCAGGTTGGGGGCTGATTGATGGGTGGCAGTGACAGGGGGTGACGGGGTGATTGATGGGTGATTGACAGGTGATCAGTGTGTTATTACAGGGAAGAACAGATGTAAATAATGCACTGGCGAATTGATAAGGGGGGGTCTGAGGGCAATCTGAGCCTGTGGGCGGTTGATTGGGGCAAGGGGCAGATTAGGGTCTAATCTGATGGGTAACAGTGATAGGGGGTGATTGATGGGTAATTAATGGGTGTTTAGAGGAGAGAACAGATGTAAACAATGCACTTGGGAGGGGATTTGATGGCAGGTTTGCGGGCGATCTGATGGTGTGGGTGATTAGATTGCCCGCAAGGGGCAGGTTAGGAGCTGATTGATGGGTGGCAGTGACAGGGGGTGATTGATGGGTGATTGACAGGTGATCAGTGGGTTATTACAGGGGGGGATAGATGCATACAGTACACGGGGGGGGGGGGGGGGTCTGGGGGTGATCAGGAGCCCCCAGGAGGCAGTTAGGACCTAAAATAAAAAAATAGCGTTGACAGATAGTGACAGGGAGTATTTGATTGGTGATTAGGGGAGTGATTGGGTGCAAACAGTGGTCTGGGGGGTGGGCAGGAGGGGGGGGGGGTCTGTGGGGTGCTGCGGGCGATCAGAGGGAAGGGGGGGGCAGGATCAGTGTGTGGTGCAAACTAGGGTGGCTGCAGTCTGCCCTGGTTTTCCCTCAGACACTGGGACCACCGGGGCAGGAGGCAGCCTGTATAATACACTTTGTATACATTGCAAAGTGTATTATACACTTTGTAGCGGCGATCGTGGGTTAACAACCCGCCGGTGCTTCCGAATGGCCTGTGGGTTGTCGTTGCGGGTGGTCGGAGCCAGTTGCCGGGGGAAGCGCGCGTCACCAGTGACGCGATCGCTCCCCCGGCATGCCGAAAGGACGCGACGCCCATGGGCGTATTGTGGTCCTTTCGGCGTCCACTTTGCTGCCGCCCATGGGCTGTGGGCGGTTGGCAAGTGGTTAAGGACCAGAGACTGCTGGTATGGTAAAACGCCGCCTCCCAACGAATTACCACAATTACCTGCCGGTTACACCATTCTGTCCACGTCGCAGGTCCCTCTCTCTGCCAACCCTATGCCGGCAGAGCGCTGTACGCTGGTCAGAAGCCACTTTCATTGGCTCCTGACCCTATCAATCAATGTAAGCCAATGAAAACTGCTCCTGACCGGCTCACAGAGCTCTGCCGTCAGAGACTGCAGGTTGACTGTATTGCGGCGGGGAGAAAACGGCGGGAGCAGCGAGACTGCGCGGCGGGAGCAGTGAGACTGCGCGGTGGGTTGGTTGAAATCTACATCCTGTCAGATCCGCACTGCCACATGCAGGATGTAGATTTCAACTGCGTCGGTCCGCAAATGGTTAAATAATCCAGTTGTTTCCCCCTCGTCTCTAATAGGGATGGTGAATGAGATAAATAATTTTGATTTGATGTAGGACTATGCAAACTTTGTATGCAAATTTATTCAGCTTGAAAATGGACCAATCAAATTTTACCTCCACAGAATTCGGTTGGTTCATTTTCAAGCTGCATACAAAATTTACATAATTCTGCATCAACTCGAAATAATTTGCATCTCATTGACCATACCTAGTCTGTAATTCTAGTAAATCAGCCCCGCCCCTATTGTAGTGGTTTGGTCAGTACTGTGCACTTGATATGTTGTAATTCATATGCTCTCTACTCCCCCCAGTGATCGAGGAGTGTAAGAGCCGCCTGCTGCAAGCCGGGTTCCAGGAACTGAAGGAAGCTGAACATTGGGATATCAAACCCAACCACAAGGTATCGGCTCCGCCCCCAATACCACATCACACTGGGAGGATCCCTCAGCATTTACTGACCCCGCCTTCTCTCCTTGCAGTACTTCCTCACCCGTAACTACTCCACTCTGGTGGCCTTTGCTGTGGGCGGTCACTACCAGCATGGGAACGGATTTTCCATCATTGGAGCCCATACAGACAGCCCGTGTCTGAGGGTGAGATACCGGCCTCCTATGTTAATAGTTAAAGTGGATCCGAGATAAACTTTTACTCATTGCATAATTGTGTTCCTTCTAAATCTGCTGCCTCGGTCTGTCAGGAAGGTTTAAAAATAGGATTGTTCTAAAGAAGCTGTACACATGCAAAAGATCAGCTCATGCAGAAGACCGAAAAATGCTTTTGTAATTTCCTTATTTCTAAAGCAGGTCGTTTCTGCGCACGACGCCGAGCACCGAAACTAGGCGTCCCATAGCGGTAATGTTATAGTGGGCAGGTAATTCAGGGGTTTTGGCAATCACCGCACCCCATAGTACAACTTCCTCGGAGTTGCGACGGGGGCATAGTATTTTGTGCCGTTGGGGACTTGAGCGGCAGCAGGGTGAACAGTCACTCCTCACCCTGCGCCCAACTCACTGGCGGCGTACACATACATACTTCACCCCCCCCCCTTTTTTTTTTTCACGCATGCGCTGTGCACATAAAGATGACAAAATATCTGATGTACAAACCTTGTTTAATGAACAATCATCTGCAGATCAGATCCACCGGGAGGGATTTGAAAGATTGAGACGTATCTTTTGTCGCTATCGTCTTTAGAGGTCTTTAGGCTCATACACATGACTGATTTAAGGCGGCCTGCAAGGACCACCTCAGCCAATAATTGTGTGTGTGTGTGTGTGTGTGTGTGTGTGTGTGTGTGTACACGTACGAAAGCCGCTGACCATCCAACCTTGGAGGCTAAAGTCATTTTCTTATGTTGGTTATGCTACAGCTGGCTCAAATTTTTTTCAGTCCACTTCAGTATTGCTTATTAAAGAAGTTTATAAAAAAAAAAAAAAAAAAAAAAAAGCTTTACTCACCTGGGGCTTTCTCCAGCCCCTAGCAGCCGACTTTTCCACGCTGTCACCTCCACTCCCCGCCATTGTCCTGGTCTCTGTTTTCGGTCCGGAAGCCGACCCCGAGGTCATCCGCACTGCGGATGTGCGAACCGCTGCTGTCAATCAAGCCCACGTTGTACTGTTCCTAAGCCCCGTACAACTTCGGCTTGATTCACAGCGTCGGTTCGCACATGCGCAGTGCGGACGACCTCGGGGTCGGTTTCCGGACTGAGAACTGAGGACAGTCGACTGCTAGGGGCTGGAGAAAGCCCCAGGTGAGTAAAGCCTTTTTTTTTTTTTTTTTTTTTTTTTTTTTTTTTATTCGCCTGATGACTCCTTTAACCACTTGAGGACAATTTAGTCCACTGCAGCTTTAAGGCCTAGCTGCAGGGCCGTACTAGTGATTCTTTCTCTCCCCCCCCCCAATGGGCAAACACTGACTAAATCATTTATACATAATTATTGTAAAAATGAAGCACTTTTTTTTTTAAATTACATTATTTTCACTGGAGTTCCTCTTTAAGTGTAAAAGGACCCTTAGGGCCTATTTCCACTACACGCAGATTGAATGCAGAATGGATGCAGAAAAACTGACTCCAGTGAATGCCTATAGGAAAATCTGCATCAGAAAAAATGGCGTTTAGTGGAAACAGGCCCATAGGCTTTCATTGGAGTCAGTTTTTCTGCATCCATTCTGCATCCAATCTGCGTGTAGTGGAAATTCACAGTGGTGCGTTACATAACTCCGGCGTTATGAGTGTGAACGGCAATGGAGACTGGCCATAGACTTTATTGCTAAGCCTGCATGCAGTGAGTTAGAATAATGCGATCCGTTACTATAGGAAGTACTGTAAGTTGTCATGCAGAATTATTCTGAGTACTATAAACTAGCCCTAAGGGCTGGGACCCACTATAGAGCTTTGGTGAGAGTTTTTGGATCGCCGGTGATCCCAAAAACGCTTTGCCAATGAAAGTAAATGGTGGTGAACCCAATAGAGCAATTAGCGCTAATCACATACACAGGACATACAGCGTTTTGTAAGTGTTGGTGCTCTAATGTATCGTATTGGAGCACAGAAATCGCTTCTGAAATCCCTTGCAAAGCATTACCGCAAACGGTTAGCGATTTATCTCTTGTGATTTTGTGTGTGTAGCCAACCTTTTACTTCATATTTCCTGCCTTCAGCACTTTTTCTTTATGTGGTCGCAGGTGAAGCGCAAGTCCACGCGTGGCCAAGCTGGCTACCTTCAGGTCGGGGTGGAGTGCTACGGTGGTGGAATCTGGAGCACCTGGTTTGACCGCGATCTGACTGTGGCGGGGAGAGTCATCGTTAAAGTAAGGACGTCTAATTATATACTTATCTGATAAAATGGCTCTCTGCATTGGTGTTTGTTTTTATGGGCTTATGCTAAAAGCAAAATAATTTCTTAACCCCCAAGGTTTCTGTGCTGTTGTACACCTTCACTTTAACCACTTCACCACTGAGGGGTTTTACCCCCTGACCACCAGAGCAATTTTCACCTTTCAGCGCTCCTTCCATTCATTCGTCTATAATTTTATCATTACTTATCGCAATGAAATGAACTATATCTTGTTTTTTCCGCCACCAATTAGGCTTTCTTTAGGTGGGACATTATGCCAAGAATAATTTTATTCTAAATGTGTTTTAATGGGAAAATAGGAAAAAATGTGGGAAAAAATTTATTATTTTTCAGTTTTCGGCCTTTATAGTTTTTAAATAATGCATGCTACTGTAATTAAAACCCATTAAATGTATATGCCTATTTATCCCGGTTATAAAACCGTTTAAATTATGTCCCTATCACAATGTTTGCCGCCAATATTTTAGTTGGAAATAAAGGTGCATTTTTTTCAGTTTTGCGTCCATCCCTAATTACAAGCCCATAGTTTATAAAGTAACAGTGTTATACCCTCTTGACATAAATATTTAAAAAGTTCAGTCCCTAAGGTAACTATTTATGTATTTTTTTTTAAATTGTAAATTTTTTATTTATTTTTTAATTACAAAAAAAAAAAATTGGGGAGTGTGGGAGGTAAGGAGTTAATTTTTTGTGTAAAACAAGTTTATTTGTGTGTAAAAAATGGTTAGGGTGTAGTTTTACTATTTGGCCACAAGATGGCAACATTACAAATTTGTTTCATGCGACCTGCAAGCCTCCTTCCGGACGCTTGCAGGAAGTAGAAAGAGGCTGGGACTTTGTTATTTTTTCACAATGATTGCGCTGCTCAGCCGAGCGGCAGCAGATCATTGCGGGGCTAAGATCAACGAACGGGAATGGATTTTCCCGTTCGTTGATCTCTGTGGCGAGCGGGCGGCGGCGTGTTTACTAGCGGCGGGCGGCGTGTTTACGAGCGGGAGCGCGGACAGCGGCGGGAGTGCGCAGAGTACGGATTTCTCCGTCCCTGGGGGTGAAAGGATGGAAAAAGGGGCGGAGAAATCCGTACGCGCGGGGGTAAAGTGGTTAAAGGACATCTGAAGTGAACCAAATATGGAGGCTGCCATATTTTCTGTTAAACAATGCCAGTTGCCTGGCTGGTCTATCTGGCTGCATTAGTGTCTGAATCGCACACCAGAGACAAGCATGCAGCTAATCTTGTTGGATCTGACAATGTCAGAAACACCTGATCTGCCGCATGCTTGTTCAGGGTCTGCTGCTAGGCAAAGCCTCAGTAGGATAACCAGGCACCTGGTATTGCTTAAAAGGTAATAAATATGGCAGCCTCCATATCCCTCTTGCTGCAGTTGTCTTTCAACCTCTTTAGCGGTATGATTATTTCTAGATTTTAGGTTCTGGATGAGGTGCAATTTTTTTCCACATGCTTTTAGATCCTAAACATCCTACAGCTAGATCTGTGGCGCCCCTGCACATCACTCACCTCCCATGTATCCAGCTCGGGGTTACCATTCTGAACTGTGGATTTCCGGCCCGAGCCTGACTCGGGGGTTACCGCTAAGGAGGTTAACCACTTCGCAGTGTCCCTATGTCCTTATTTAATCAGAAGTAACTTTATCCCTACTTATGACACAGAAATGAAATATATATTGTTTTTTCAAGACAAACTAGGCTTTCATTGTATGCCATTTTTTCCCTCAAACAATTTTTTGTTTTCTATGATATGGGAAAACAAGGAAAAAAAATAGAAAAAAAAACATTATTTCTCAGTTTTACCAATTTCAGTGTAAAAATAAAAAGTGCTACTGTAGATAAAAACACACATTTTGTTTGGCTATTCTTACCGCTTATCACAACTTAGATTATATTCCTGTCACAATTTATGGTGAAGATATTTGATTCTGAAATAATGCTATAGAATGTATTTTTCACTATGAACTGAGAAAATAAAAGTATTTTTAATGGTAAAAATCAATCTCATTAGCTCAGGAAACATATATTCCCATTCACCAATTAGTGCTGCATCAGATAGTGCCAGAAATGTGCACAGGAGCAAGCCCAATCCTGCACAGCACTGCTTCTGCTACAAGACGTATATCTACTGACTCGTGGCTTAGATGAAGTCACAGAGGACGTAGATATACTGTAGTGGTGGATAAAGTGGTTAAGCAAATGGCTGGAGCTGTCATAAACCAACCTTTTTTTTTTTTTTTTTTAATGTATGTTTGAGCTCAACACGCTAGGAGAAACTGGGGGGTGGGACAGGTGTGCAAAGGAAGCGGTCCTGATGCCCACAGCTCCCCCCCCCCCCCCCCCGTTCTCCTCTGCTCCCCTTTCTTTATAACTGAAACCCCTCTGGCAGCCTCTTCCGTGTCATGGAGTTGGGCGTCACTGCGCTGGCCCCGCTGCTCACGTCCTGCAGTCACTTTTTACGTCATGTACAGAGTGCTCCCGGCCGTGTTTATGTGCTGTAGTGCGCACACAGCCAGGCCAGCACAAGCGCAGTGATGCCTGACCCGGGCAAGACAGAAGAGGCTGCCAGAGGGGCTTCAGGTATGAAATGAGAGAACAGGGGGAGCAGTGGGCATCAGAACAGCTACATGTTTGCTACCCCTTTCTCCTAGTGTGTTGGGCTCTGGTCTCCTTTAAAGGAAACCTAATGTGAGGGGGATATGGAGGTTGCCATATTTCCTTTTAAACAATGCTAATTGCCTGGCATTACTGCTGATCTCTTAACCTCCCTGGCGTTCTATTAAAATCGCCAGGGAGGCTGCGGGAGGGTTTTTTTTAAATTAAAAAAAAACTATTTCATGCAGCCAACTGAAAGTTGGCTGCATGAAAGCCCACTAGAGGGCGCTCCGGAAGCGTACTTTCGATCGCCTCCGGCAATCGAAAGTAACAAGATAGGCCGCAATGAGCGGCCTATCTTGTTTCGCTTTCCTCGTCGCCATGGCGACGAGCGGAGTGACGTCATGGACGTCAGTCGACGTCCTGACGTCAGAGCCGCCCGATCCAGCCCCTAGCGCCGGCCGGAACTGTTTGTTCCAGCTGCACTGGGCTCGGGCGGCTGGGGGGACCCTCTTTCGCCGCTGCACGCGGCGGATCGCCGCGGAGCGGCGGCGATCGGGCAGCACACGCGGCTGGCAAAGTGCCGGCTGCGTGTGCTGCTTTTTTCAGATTGAAAATCGGCCCAGCAGGGCCTGAGCGGCGACCTCCGGCGGCATACCCCGAGCTCAGCTCGGGATTACCGCCAAGGGGGTTAAAGTGAACCAGAGATGAAGCACCCTCTTGTATTTTCCCATATATATCAGTGGGAACATTAGAGAAAACACCTACCATGCTCCCAGTTTCATTCTTCACTGCTCAGCCTGCTTGTTAGCAGCCCTGATAAATCCCCGACTGAGCATTGTCTGGCTTTGCTCAGGAATCATTATAGCTGAGTCATTATAGCAGATCCAGAAGGGGGCAGGCTTGGGCTTGAAGAGACCTCGGAGAAGACAGATTCGGCTATAATTATTCCTGAGCAAAGCCACACTGAATGCTCAGTCGGGGATTTTATCAGGGCTGTTAACAGGCAGTCTGAGCAGAGAAGGATGAAGCAGAGAGCAGGGTAGGTGTTTTCTCTAAGGTTCCCACTGATATATATGGTAAAATACATGAGGGTGCTTCGTCTCCGGTTCACTTGAAACCGCAGTATTTTCTGAATCGCACATGTGATCTGCATGCTTGTTCAGGGGTTGTGGTTAAAAGTGTGAGAGGCAGGGGATCAGCAGGGCAGCCAGGCAACTGGTATTATTCACTGTTAAATAAAAATGGCAGCCTCCATATCAGTACTTCCCTTAAGGTCCCTTTAACACCTTCTGAAATGATGTCATAAGCAGGAAAGAGGACAATCTCATGACATCACTTGTTTGTTTGTGACAGGAGGGCCACCGTTTGCATCACCGCCTGGTTTTTGTGGAACGCCCGATCCTCCGTATCCCCCACCTGGCCATCCACCTGCAGAGGAACATAAACGAGAACTTCGGACCCAACACGGAGCAGCACCTGTAAGTGACAGTTTGGTTGTCAGCTTTCGGAGCTTTAAAGCAAATCTGATGTGAAAATAAACTTATGAGACAATGAAATGTACGTGTAGTACAGAGAACAAATAGAACATTAATCGCAAAGAAAAGTCTCATTGTTTTTCAGTCCAGGAAGAGTTAAAGTGAACCTAAAGTCAACAAAAAAATGAGATTAACTCACCTGGGGCTTCCCTCAGCCCCCTGCAGACGATCGGTGCCCTCGCAGTCTCGCTCCGATGGTCCAGGACCCGCCGGCGAACACTTCCGGTTTTGCCGTCACCGGCCGACAGGCATGGGAACGCGAACAATCACTCTGATTTTTTTCAAACGACCGGTTGCTTGGTTGTCAAATCGGGCGTGTGTACAAACGGTCGTTAAGCTGATAACGCTGGTTTTGATAGATCCGCTTGGCGTGTACAAACGACCGTTTGTACACACGCCCGATTTGACATCCAAACGACTGGTCATTTGGAAAAATCCGACGTGTGTATGTACCTTTTAAAACACTTGAGGTTTTTATCTATGCAAAAGAGCTTCTCTGAGCTATTTGACAACTTGCTTGAACTCAATCCTATTTTCTGAAAAGCTTAAAGTGTAACTGTCGGGCATAAAATCAAAAATGAATTCTTTATTTTTATCTGGTAAACAAGTGATAAGGCAATCCAAAAGTTAAAATCGCTATTACTTTTCTTGTTGATAAATGATCATTCCCCAGTTTACCTGACTCTTATTTGATACACACAAAATTTGGTATACAAAAAGGAAGTTGCAGGGCATGCTGGGTTGTCCTTATTTGCTCCTCTACATCCCCCTCAGACTTAACTAATGCAGCCTGATTGGCTGAAGCATCTTTCCTTCCTGTTTTCCCCTCCCACACCTCTGTTCCTCTCTGATTGGCCAATATTTCTCATGCTGAGACAATGCACTTTCTATAGTGCCGGACAGGCAATGCATACACAATCGGGCAGAGGAGAGTAAGGGAGGAAATGACATCAGGATTGGCTTCAATATAGCCACACTTAAAATGAGAAATGCTAAGAAGGATTTTTTTCTTTTTCCCTGTATAAAAATCACTAAAATCAAAACGTGGACAGTGCAATACATATGTTATGTAAGTAGAGCCAGTATTTATCTACTTATATATGTCTGGATTTTTTCTGAGATAGTATGGCTGACATCTCCTCTTTAAACAGCCTAGAAAAAGTGAGAGACAGCTTGAGATAAGGTTTTACCGCAGGGAAGTTCAAATGGTCATTAGCTCTGCTTCTTTTCAAGCTTAAAATACAGAGTGTGGTTTCTAAACTGCAACTGTGACAGTGATTCAATGTTATAAGTACAGCTATATAGCTGAAAATAAAAATTACTCTTCTCTTTGCTAATGTTCCATTATCCGTTTTTACACATACAATGTATTATCTCATAAGTTTATTTTGGCTTCAGTGTCCCTTTAAGCACGACATTCTTAGACTCGGTGTTTCCTGTTACAGGCTGCCCATTCTCGCGTCATCCATTCAGGAAGGCCTGGAGAAGGAGCCTATGGATTCTGGATCATCCTGTCACTCTTCTGGTGGCACCCAGAACCAGGTAAGGCCGGGCATCTATTTATTCCGTAATCTATTGCATGGCCTCATGGATGAGGGTGGATGCTTTGGGAACATTTTCAGTCATGTACCTTTGATACTTTTCAATGATCCAGAACATCCGCACTCCCATTCAAATCCAGCAGATGGCACTCCTGGCAACCTGAACTTATTTGTGCATTATAAACAGTATTTGTATGTTCTTCTCCTGGAACATCTGCTCCACTTTTGTACTCACTTCATCAGAGTTTCCCTTTAAAGGGAACCTAAACCCATGTGGAAAAAAACAACAACAAAGTTTCATTTACCCGGGGCTTCTACCAGCCCCCTGCAGCCAACCTGTGCCCTCGAAGTCACTCACGAATCCTCTGGTCCCCCGCCGCCAGCTAGTTTCTTTTTTTGTTGACTTAAAGTGACTTCAAGGCCATAGGACGGCTGCAGGGGGCTTGCAGGTAAGTGAAACTTTTTTTTTTTTTTTTTTAGCAGTTTACAGTTCTGCTTTAAGGACCTCCAATGGCAACATTTTCATCAATATACCATAAAACTTCTGTGTGATAATTCAGACTTTAAGATACTTCCTTATACTGTTATACGGATTTCATCCTCCTAATTAGTGCAGCTGAGCAGGTGTGTGTGTGTGTGTGTGTGTGTGTGTGTGTGTGTGTGTGTGTGTGTGTGTGTGTGTGTGTGTGTGTGTGTGTGTGTGTGTGTGTGTGTGTGTGTGTGTGTGTGTGTGTGTGTGTGTGTGTGTGTGTGTGTGTGTGTGTGTGTGTGTGTGTGTGTGTGTTAAACTTACCCAGCAGCCATCTTCTTTAACCCCTCCCACGGTGGTTCCCATACTGCGGTCACGTGACTACAAACACTTCCTCCTTCCGGGTGGAAGGAGGAAGCGTAGTAGTCATGTGACGTGGCTTGGAATGCAGCGTGGGAGGGGTTAAAGAAGATGGCTGCTGGGTAAGTTTAACCCAACACACACACACACCTGCTCAGCTGCACTAATTAAGAGGATGAACATGAATGAAACTCATTCGGATTTCATCCGAAGCTGATCCGGAGATCATCACTATATTTGGACAAGGCTCCTAATGATCCTGGTTGCCTGTGGAGTGCGTCTATATCTCAAAGAAGCAGCAAACGTGCACCATCCGTCCATGTATAGCTTGATTTATTGCTTCAGATAGAAATTGCTTGAATACAGGGGTGGTGCATCAGTGTACAACAATGCTCAGTGTAAGCAGGTACATACTGTGCAGTGGTGGAGTGGGTGCCTCAAGTGTAGGTGGGATCGGCGACGGCCGTTTCGCGTCCGACTGGTCACGCTGCGTGTGTGTATATTATATATATATCATAGTTCTTCCTTCTTTGTTACCCTTACGGAGCACACGTCCATAGCATGTGGATACAAATCAAGGGGATTGGGAGAGCAGTGAGAGTATGTTAGCCCGATTGAGTACCCACCCACATTATGGAAGTGCCACTCCATACTGCTTTTTACAATACCAGCAATGCCTGTGGAGTGCGTCCTAAGTGGCTGCAGCCTTGAAGCACTTTGAGTCGGCCAGGAGAAGAGCACTATATAAATGTTCTGTGTCTTGTCTGCGGGTAGGCAGATCGGCCGGGCCAATTGGGCGTCATGATTACCACTATTCAAAGCATCTATAGAAGTGATTATTATGAGCACAGGACCAATAGAGAGCTAATACTGTAGTTGAGGGAGGGCCCTTTGGGGCCCCTCTGGCCCAAGGGCCCCGATGCGGTGGCTACCTCTGCACCCCCTATTGCTACGCCCCTGAGATCGGGCCAATTGGGTGTCATGGTCGGCAGGTGTCTGATAGCCTCCTGTATTTTCCGTAATCTGGCCCCTAAGCAGTGATTTGATCACCTGATGTGGCTACTACGTAGTAATGAATGGTTATAGATCGGCTACAACTACTCCAGGTTCCCTTCGCTGCCTTTTCCGCCCTGGTGGTACGAGTGGGCGTGATCGGGGGGCGTTGCTAAGGAGGATAACTTCCACTTCCTCTCCGCCCATATTCTACATCAGTCGAAGATTTTGGTTAACTAGTGTGGGGACCCCCGGGAGCACTGGACTAAAAGAAAGGTGCTGTGACATTTGTCACAGCGCCATTCACAAAACGGCACTAAGAGCAGTCATACCCCCTCTCAGTTCAGGGTTAGCTCAAGGGGGGGTTTAAGTGAGAATAGGTACTGCATAGTAATATATCAGTAATTATTAAATTGCCAATATTTTTCTATCTGCGGCACCACCGGGTGCCCAACTCATGTGGCGGTGCTGCAATACGTACTTAGGAAAGGGAAAATCTGAGGAATGGGACTTCAGTACAAAACGCGCACACCATGGCTTTCTCTGTGATTAAGTAATCATGAAGAGTAGCAGCAGGCTGGCACTACAGTTGCGGAACAGTCATATTGAGCCGTGCACTGTTGACTGGTCCATACACGTGTCCTCTAAAGTGAATGCCAACAGCGTGCTCTAGCAAGGAAGATCTTGTGAACTGGCATCAGTAGAGAGGAAAGCTGGCACTGCTGCAAAATGCAAACCTTTTATTGGATACAATGGTGCATCAAAGGTGCAGTGAAAACATCACAAAAATGGAGGCAGGTAACACCAAAAAGATGATCAGAGGCACATGGTAATACGGTGGGTGGAGGGTGCAAGAGGAGCCTGACGGCTGTTTCGCACACAGCTGTGCTTCTACGGAGCTTCAAAGCACAGCTGCGTGCGAAACGGCCGTCAGGCTCCTCATGTACCCTGCACCACCCGTATTACCATGTGCCTCTGATCATCTTTATGGTGTTACCTGCCTCCATTTTTGTGATGTTTTCACTGCACCTTTGATGCACCATTGTATCCAATAAAACGTTTGCATTTTGCAGCAGTGCCAGCTTTCTCTGTGATAAGTTGCGTAGCGTTTACACTGAGGTGTCTGTAGATAGTCGTTTCCATTACCTATACTGCAGAGCTGCTGTTGTGGTTTATTATTTAGTGCTTCCTTGTGTTGCCTGTGGAAATTGAGGTATTTGTCCTCCTGTAGTGACATGTGCCGGTCTTGCTTATGTGTCTTGCAGACAGACCGCCATCACTCTCTGCTGCTCAGCCTGCTGTGTGAGAGGCTGGGGGTCAAGCCGGAACAGATCCTGGAGATGGAGCTGTGCCTGACGGACACACAGCCTGCCGTGAGTATGGATTGTACTTACTCGAGCCTCTCCTAGTTCTCGCATTGTATCATAAAATGTGAAACTTGCAGAGCATTAGTCCAGGACTGGATTCCCCTCCCCTCCCCCCCCCCCCTCCCCAATCTTGAAACTCTAAAGGCTGGTCTAATGTGATTTCAAGGCATAATTGGGGTGCGTATACTCATTTTGCCAATTTTATCACCTCCATGTAGTATGAGGGCCAATTCATTTTAGATACTATGAACGGATTGTGTTAGCAAGTCCTCATACATCATGGAGGTGGCAAAATTGGCTAGTCAAAATTGGATGTGTACTAGGGTTAAAGGGGCACTATGGCTAAAAATATTAAAATTTAAAATATGTGCAAACATAAACAAATAAGAAGTACGTTTTTTCCAGAGTAAAATGAGCCATAAATTACTTTTCTCCTATGTTGCTGTCACTTACAGTAGGTAGTAGAAATCTGACAGAAGTGACAGGTTTTGGACTAGTCCATCTTTTCATGGGGGGATTCTCAAGAATTTATTTATTTTCAAAAGCACTTTGTGAATGGCAGTTGCTCTGTCCAACTGCCAAAAAACTGTGTAGTGAGCAGGGAGGCTGGCCAGCATCATTGTTTAAATCCTGTTTGGGGAATATCTTTATAAAGAATAAAAGCCTTGCTGAGAATCCCCTAGGAAGAGATGGACTAGTCCAAAACCTGTCACTTCTGTCAGATTTCTACTACCTACTTTAAGTGACAGCAACATAGGAGAAAAGTCATTTATGGCTCATGTTACTCTGGAAAAAAATTACTACTTATTTGTTTGTTTGCACATATTTAAAATTTTACAATTTTCGCCATAGTGCCCCTTTAATGCTAGGTACACAATATGCGTTTTCGGGCGATTCTCCATTAGACCGATTTTTTTTGAATAGATTTTCAGCTTTATTTCCTGCTCAATTCTTTTATCTTTACTTATCAATTTCCATTCATTTCTGTGAGGAATTGACCAGAGAAACGTTTGAAAATCTCGACCATGACGGATATTATCTATCGAACCATCTATCTAGCACAGAATTGTATTGTGTTCCTAGCACTATGCTGGGAATACACCATGCGTTTTTCTGGCAGATAGATGGTTCGCTAGATAATTTCCGACATGTCCGATCTCACTTTCGATCGTTTTACTGTTCCATTTTTGATAGAAGTGAATGGAAATTGATAAGAAAAGATAAGAGAACAGAGTGGGAAATTGAACTGAAAAACGAATCGAAAATCGATCTAACAGTAAATCGACCGAAAAAATGCATTGTGTGTTCCTAGCATTACTCTTCTCTGAAAGTAACTGATAACATTGCTGGTTTCCGCATTCATTATCAGATTGACTTGATGTAGGGTGGTGGCAATCTTATTAATGATCAGTAAAAAAGTAGTGCGCTCCTACCATCAAACCAATGCAATCAGTGAGCTACAATGTCTAAAGAGGACATAAATTTGCTTACTTGGATCGCTAATATCATAGGGTGTGTATGTCCCCTAAATGTTTGTTGAATCAAGCAGTATGGCACTCAACAATCCACAGCTAGAAATATTAAAACACTCTATTAAAATAGATACAGTATAAAAAGGAGTATAATGGTCATGCATGCGCAGTAAGCCCCCTGCTTCCAAAGTTACTGGGCAGGGGCTCTCAATCAATTATATAGTGTGACAACTGGCACTGGAGGGCGCTACCACTTATATTGTCTTATGGATTAATAATATCCTGTTAATGAGCTCCTAATGATACAACAATCCACCTCCTGCCGCAACCATCCAGGTGGGGCTTCCCCCTTTAATCCCCACCTGCAAAAGGATAATCGTTTTTATATTCTCAATGGATGTGCGCTGGACATAAACACTTGAAAATTATGGTTCATTATTCAACAAACCAGTTTATTAAAAATGGTGTTAATACACTCTAAAAGCCACTTCATATATGCATGACTCTCATTCGCACATTCTCACACACACTAAGGGTGCATACACACATCAGACCATAGTCTTTGGAAAGTGAAAGATCACAGACCAATCTTACCCCCTTCCATGTAGTATGAGAGCCATACCTACACAGTCTATTCTATGGAGCTGAACTCCCCATCAGAAAAAAATCTTTGCAAGATGCTGCACACACAGATGCTGTACAGACACAAAAGATCAGTATCTGCAAATGATCTGTTCCTGCAAAAGATCCATTCCTGCAAATTGCAATGATAGTCTATGAGATCTGCAGATCATCATACACACCTTGTTTAACAGACAATCATCTGCAGATCAGATCCATCCTGGTGGATCTGATCTGCAGATGATCTGCAGAGGATTGTCTGTTAAACAAGTGTGTATGATGATCTGCAGATCTCATAGACTATCATTGCAATTTGCAGGAATGGATCTTTTGCAGATACTGATCTTTTGTGTCTGTACAGCATCTGTGTGTGCAGCATCTTGCAAAGATTTTTTTCTGATGGGGAGTTCAGCTCCATAGAAAAGACTGTGTAGAGTATGGCTCTCATACTACATGGAATGGGGTAAGATTGGTCTGTGATCTTTCACTTTCCAAAGACTATGGTCTGATGTGTGTATGCACCCTTAGGCATGCTGGTTCCCCTTTAAAAATGAAAAGAATTAAAAAATAAAGGAATAAAAATCTTTTTACTAAAACGCATCAAATATGCCAAAAAAAACAGGAGCAAAGCTCTGCAATAGAAAATATGTCCTCGGTTCCTTACTGCTACCAAAGTCTTGGACAATCTATTAAATGTAGCTTATAATAGTGGCAGTCTAATCGTATCTCACCAAGTTCCCAGATGGTGACAGCTACATTCATATGGGTACAAACTGTGCACTAGCGCATGTCACTTTCAAACGGTTGGTTAATATAGATCTCACCCTCCGCATGTGATAGTGTGGGTTTCCAAATTCCTTTGGTTCCTGTGGCTCCCTCCGGATTGTGCTCTGATGATCTCGTCCCGGCGAATGTAACAAGTTTGCCGGAGCTCGGCTACACCTGCCTTGCCGCTCTGCTACTGATCCTGAGTGGTGACGTCACTTCCTCTAGTGCGTCTCACTCGTTGCTGATACCGCTTCCTTGCGCTCCAACTCGCTTCCTCCTTACTTGCTTGCCAGAATAGTGGTGCTTAGAGTGGAGGGAATGTCAGGTTAGTGCACAGTAAGGAACCGAGGACATATTTGCACCAATTATATAGTGTCTTTTCGAAGCTCGCAGGGAACCATGGCATTGGTGTGCAGCTTGGTGGTAAAGATGTCCATAGATTCCCTCTCAGCTTCTCATTGGCTCATAAGTTTGCACACCACAGAAAGAAAAATGTATTGCTTCCTCCACAGCTTTGCTGGGTTTGCTGTAATGATGCGTTTACTGCATGCGGTGGAGGGAGACTCTCATCAGCTGGGGAGCAGCTCTGCATTGGAATTGAGCACTTCCATCTTTATAACAGCTGACAGCTGTGTAAGCCAGCTTTCCCTCTGAAGCGTATGCTGAGGAGAGAGCAATGCTAACATTGGAATAATTGTGGGGAAATCCGTGTAATGCTTATTTTCTAACATTTCAGCCACACCCACAATGTTATGCTATATCTGAGGCAAGCACTCAAAACTCTTACCGCCAGTGGGGGTGGATGCACTGCAGCACTAGCGATGTGCCCTATTGTACTATATGTAGCATCTTATAGAATGAGGCAGCGTCTCATTGTATGTGTGCTTTATGCCTGGTACAGACCTTCTATGGATGGATGTGTAAAACACAGGGTAGAAGCCACTCTAAAAAGGGACATTGACACGAGAGATAATACGAAGGCTGCCATCTTCCTTCCCTTATAAACAATGCTGGTTCCTGGCTGTCATGCTGAGCTTTTGGCTTTAGTTGTGTTTGAGTCCCAGCCCTGCAACAAGCATGCAGCCAGTGGTGTCCCAGCCCTGCAACAAGCATGCAGCCAGTGGTGTCCCAGCCCTGCAACAAGCATGCAGCCAGTGGTGTCCCAGCATCTGATCTGCATACTCATTCTGGGCCAGAAATGTATAGTAATAAAGGCGGAGCATCAGCACAGAAGTTACATAACTGACATTGTTTATTAGAGAATGAAGATGGCAGCCTGCATATTGCCCACTTCAGGTTCCCTTTCAGATCTGTACACACACTAGACTAAGCTAGATTCTGAGGACAGGCAGCCGCCTCAGCTAAGTTCCATCCAGCGTGTCTTCAAGGCATTACTCGTAATGTGTTCCTAACAAGCATAAGCAACACCAATACACTGACTATAGAAAAGCAATGCATCTGAACGTTAAGTTTTCTGAATTGCACCTCTTGTATTAGACCTTAGGAGGCGCTTATGAGGAGTTCATTTATGGACCACGTCTGGATAATCTGCACAGCTGTTACTGTGCCCTGCAGGTGGGTCTTCACTGTGTCTCTCTGTGTGTCTCTCTGATCCCTCTGTGTGTCTCTCTGATGCCTCTGTCTGGGTGTCTCTCGGATTCTTCTGTCTGGGTGTCTCTCGGATTCTTCTGTCTGGGTGTCTCTCGGATTCTTCTGTCTGGGTGTCTCTCGGATTCTTCTGTCTGGGTGTCTCTCGGATTCTTCTGTCTGGGTGTCTCTCGGATTTTTCTGTCTGGGTGTCTCTCGGATGCTTCTGTCTGGGTGTCTCCTGGATGCTTCTGTCTGGGTGTCTCTCTGATGCCTCTATCTGTGTGTGTCTCTCGGATGTGTGTGTGTGTGTGTGTGTGTGTGTGTGTGTGTGTGTGTGTGTGTGTGTGTGTGTGTGTGTCTCGGATGCCTCTGTCTGTCTGTGTGTGTGTGTGTCTCTCGGATGCCTCTGTCTGTGTGTCTCTCGGATGCCTCTGTCTGTGTGTGTGTCTCAGATGTCTGTCTGTGTGTCTCTCAGATGTCTGTCTGTGTGTCTCTCAGATGTCTGTCTGTGTGTCTCTCTCGGATGTCTCTGTCTGTGTGTGTCTCTCAGATGTCTGTCTGTGTGTCTCTCTCGGATGTCTCTGTCTATGTGTGTGTCTCTCTCGGATGTCTCTGTCTATGTGTGTGTCTCTCTCGGATGTCTCTGTCTGTGTGTGTCTCTCAGATGCCTCTGTGTGTCTCTCGGATGCCTCTGTCTGTGTGTGTCTCTCGGATGCTTCTGTGTGTGTGTGTGTGTGTGTGTCTCGGATGCCTCTGTCTGTGTGTGTGTGTGTCTCTCGGGTTGCCTCTGTGTGTGTGTGTGTGTGTGTGTGTGTGTGTGTGTGTGTGTCTCTCGGATGCCTCTGTCTGTGTGTCTCAGATGTCTCTGTCTGTGTGTCTCTCTCGGATGTCCCTGTCTGTGTGTCTCTCTCGGATGTCTCTGTCTGTGTGTGTCTCTCGGATGTCTCTGTCTGTGTGTGTCCTCTCGAATGCCTCTGTGTGTGTGTGTGTGTGTGTGTGTGTGTGTGTGTGTGTGTGTGTCTCTCGGATGCCTGTGTGTGTGTGTGTGTGTCTCGGATGCCTGTGTGTGTGTGTGTGTGTGTGTGTGTGTGTGTGTGTGTGTCTCTCTCGGATGCCTCTGTGTGTGTGTGTGTGTGTGTGTGTGTGTGTGTGTGTCTCTCGGATGCCTCTGTGTGTGTGTGTGTGTCTGTCTCTCGGATGCCTCTGTGTGTGTGTGTGTCTCTCGGATGCCTCTGTGTGTGTGTGTGTGTGTGTGTGTGTCTCTCGGATGCCTCTGTGTGTGTGTATGTCTCTCGGATGCCTCTGTGTGTGTGTGTGTGTCTCTCGGATGCCTCTGTCTGTGTGTGTCTCTCGGATGCCTCTGTCTGTGTGTGTCTCTTGGATGCCTCTGTCTGTGTGTGTCTCTCGGATGCCTGTGTGTGTGTGTGTGTGTGTGTGTGTGTGTGTGTGTGTGTGTGTGTGTGTGTCTCTTGGATGCCTCTGTCTGTGTGTGTCTCTCGGATGCCTCTTTCTGGGTGTCTCTCGGATGTCTCTGTCTGTGTGTGTGTGTGTGTGTGTGTCTCTCGGATGTGTGTGTGTGTGTGTCTCTCGGATGCCTGTGTGTGTGTGTGTGTGTCTCTCGGATGTGTGTGTGTGTGTGTCTCTCGGATGCCTGTGTGTGTGTGTGTGTGTCTCTCGGATGCCTGTGTGTGTGTGTGTCTCTCGAATGCCTCTGTGTGTGTGTGTGTCTCTCGAATGCCTCTGTGTGTGTGTCTCTCGAATGCCTCTGTCTGTGTGTGTCTCTCAGATGCCTCTGTCTGTGTGTGTCTCTCGGATGCCTCTTTCTGGGTGTCTCTCGGATGCCTCTGTGTGTGTGTGTGTGTGTCTCTCGGATGTGTGTGTGTGTGTGTGTGTGTGTGTGTGTGTGTGTCTCGGATGCCTCTGTGTGTGTGTGTGTGTGTGTGTGTGTCTCTCGGATGCCTCTGTCTGTGTGTGTCTCTCGGATGCCTCTGTCTGTGTGTGTCTCTCGGATGCCTCTGTCTGTGTGTGTCTCTCGGATGCCTCTGTCTGTGTGTGTCTCTCGGATGCCTCTGTCTGTGTGTGTCTCTCGGATGCCTCTGTCTGTGTGTGTCTCTCGGATGCCTCTGTCAATGTGTGTCTCTCTGATGACTCACAAATTTCCTTGATTCCGATCCAAAAAGATTCTCGAATACTTTGAATCTAATTAATCCAGTGCATAAGAATTGTGTGGTGCATGTAAGAACAGTACAGCAGAGTCTCCAATATCCGGCACCAGCAGGGAACTCCTGATGCCAAATACATGTTTGCTTGAGCAACTTGCCTATAAAATGCACAAAGCTTCTCCCTAAATACTAACCGAGCCGCCAGCAATGTGTAGCAGCCTTCCCCTTGCTCCTAGCGGCTTTCCTCGTGCATGGATGTTGGCGTGTCACATGACGCGCATCGGGTCACATGATATGCCAACTTGTGTGCCCGGAAGCCGGCTAGGGGCAAGAAGAAGGTTGCTAGACGTCGCTGGAGGCTCGGTAAATATTTTAAAGGTTGCAAACGCCCACAAAACCCCTCAAAAGGAAGTCCCTGTTATCCATCCGGCATGCTGGTTAGTTGAGACTTTAGATTGCCTGAGTTCCGCATAATGGAGACTTTGCTATACTATGAAATCTATTGATCATATCAATAAATCTATCAATAATTGATAAATCTTTCTAAAAGTGCCCATACATGGTAAAAATGTTTTCGATTAGATAATTTATTTTGATTATACTGTAAGATCGAATATAAAATGAAAAAAATGGGATAATCGTTTGTTTTTCTTGACCAAAAAAAAGATTATTTTTGATCATTTAGGTTAAATAAACGGGAAAATCGAACGTTTTATTGTACCGTGTATGGGTACCATAAGTCTAACTAAAGCATTCTAATGCTGGGAATACGCGGTTCGTTTCTGCCGTGCGTTTCTCCTCGATCGTTTTTGCCGCTCGATTCTGCAGTCAATTCTCTTATCTTCCGCTCGTTTTTCTTATCTTTTTCCATTCACTTCTATCAGAAACCGAGCGGCGAAAGGATCGAAAGGGAGATCGGACACGTCGGAGATTATCTATTGAATTATCTAATCGCCTCAAAAATGACCCGTGTATTCCCAGCATTACACGGAACACAATTCTTATGTACAGAATTAGTTATCCAAAGTTTCGCAGGGCGGCCCAGTGATTTCTTGTTAAGCTCCTGGTTTCGTTCGTTTTAAAGGATTCGAAAAAATTGAATCTTTTTGGATTTGAGGACATTTGGGATTGGTCCCATCTCTAATGAATTGGGTAGTGTTGAGAAAACGTCTCTTATCTGTGTGGCCTGATCACTTATGACGGTGGGTGTGAGATCCATCTCAGAGCTGCTGTATACCGCGTGTCGCTGGAAGGCCTGAGGGCGGGATTGATGATGGTACTGAGAGCAGATATTTGTATCATCCATCATGGCTCTCGTCATCAATAACCCAATGAGACGTCTCCCCTGGGATGATGCAAAGTTCAGCGGCAATCGCACATCCTGCTGTAATTACTTCTGAGGTGCCGAATGAGGAGACGGTCTATATTTAGCACAAAGGTTTCACCCGTGTAAATGGTGAATTTTGTACTCATAGTGTGTGTGTGTGTGTGTGTGTGTGTGTGTGTGTGTGTGTGTGTGTGTGTGTGTGTGTGTGTGTATGTATTTCAGGGAAAATCCTTTTGTCCTATTTCATCACCCTCTCTCTTCTGTTTGTTCCCCCCGCAGGCTCTTCTGGGCTCCTGCGACTCACCAAACTCTCTGTCCAACGACACCAACGTCAGGATGATCACCCTGTATGACAACGAGGAGGTGAGGCATGCTGGGAAAGGGAGTGACATCAGCCTATTAGAGTGAAGCTGTACCCAGTGACACTATTGGGGATGGGGGGGGGGGGGTGACAGGTGCAGTAGGAGCTCCATACAGACAGGGACAGCTGCAGTGACACTGGGGACATGTGACATTTTACATTTCAGGAAAGGCACACATGACGCTGCTGTAAATTGAAATGCTGAGATCTGTCATCGAACTGCTGCCCTCTGACAGGCTGTGACCTTGAACTTATTAGAGGGTTTCTCCACCATGCAGAACCCACATGACTCTTGTTGTCGTGGGTTACCCGAGTCTTATTAGCATGTGACCGATCGCTCTCCTAGTCGCCAGATGCAATCCAGTGCATCAGTAAGCAAACATGGTTGGTTGAAAAGACATCAGTCCATCTAAAGGTGGCCACACACAATAAAATAAAATGATCCCATTTTACAGCAATTTGATAAACTATCGATTTCCTGAAAAATCTAAAGGTTTTTTTTGTTTTGTTTTTTTTCGAGAAAGAAATCCGATTTGATTTCCCATTTTAATTTGATAAAAGTCTATCGGGAGTGCTGGATTTTTCTGATCCATTTTTATGAAAATTGAATAGTGTGTGGTAAATTGTCAATTTCCTTACATATACATCCTATGACAGCCGCTCGCGTGATTGGCCGGCTGGGGGGAGGGAGGGGATCGGAGTAAAAAACAAAACAAAAAACAGACATAGTAAAAAATATTACAAAAACCTGTACATAAATATTTATACAAAAATAAATAAACACAAGGGGGGCGATCAGACCCCACCAACAGAAAGCTCTGTTGGTGGGGAGAAAAGGGGAGTCACTCGTGTGCTGTGTTGTGTAGCCCTGCAGCTTGGCCTTAAAGCTGCAGTGGCCTATTATGAAAATAAGAGCCTGGTCTTTAGGGGGGTTTACCACTGTGGTCCTCAAGTGGTCAAAGGCCGAATTCCCACTAACCATTTGAATCAGATTAATAGATTTGATCCATTTGGTCGATTCCATTTATCTGATCGAAATGGTTAGTGTGAATCCATTAATCTGATTCCATTAACCCGCTTGGTGGTATGGTTCTTTCTGGATTTTAGGGTCTAAGATAGGCCTGGGCAAACTCGGCCCTACAGCTGTTACGGAACTACAAGTCCCACAATGCATTGCAGGAGTCTGACAGCCACAGTCATGACTCATAAAGGCAAATGCATTGTGGGACTTGTAGTTCCGTAACAGCTGGAGGGCCGAGTTTGCCCATGCCTGGTCTAAGAGCAGTGCAATATTTTTGCACCCTTTCAGACCCTAAAACCTTGAAAAAAAATCATCCTGCCAGGGAGATCTGCAGCAGCCTAGCAATCTCTCACCTCCCTGGCTCCAGCGCTGCAGTTATGCCTCCATCCTCCGGGTGTCGCTGCAACTCTAAAGTGAGATTGCCGGCTGTCGTCATGATGACAGCCGGGGATCTCACCAGCAGGAAGCAGAGCCCCGGAGGAGAGGAAGAAGAATGGCGGCAGACGTCGGGATCCCCGGGAGGTATGTAAAACCGCCCACTGCACGCTATACTCTGCACAGACCTCCCGGCAGCTACCCCGAGCAGAGGTCGGGATTACCACTCTCAAGCTGGCCATACACTAGGCCGATTCCCCGCGGATCGACAGCAGATTCGATCACTGGAATCGAATCTGCTGTCACATCGTTCACGCTACACGCTAAATTTCAATCTATTTCGTCCCGAAATAGATCGATCCCGTCAATCGCTCCGTGCGGGAAATTACCGTTGATCGATAGCGGATAGG
The DNA here is from genome assembly GCF_040937935.1 of Hyperolius riggenbachi. Classification (NCBI taxonomy): domain Eukaryota; kingdom Metazoa; phylum Chordata; class Amphibia; order Anura; family Hyperoliidae; genus Hyperolius; species Hyperolius riggenbachi. The sequence goes on from NC_090652.1 coordinate 298,355,204, forward strand.
GAGCGCGTCGCTAGCGGCGTTCGAGTGCCCGACAACCAACGCAATACAGCTGCAATACATTACCTGCTCCGCCGGGGCGACTCCCCAGGTCTCCCCTGTCTTCTTCTTCGCTCTGGTCTGGTCTCCGGGTCCGGCATGCTTCACTTCTTCCTGTCCCGGCAGGAAATTTAAACAGTAGAGGGCGCTCTACTGTTTAAACTTCCTCCAGACAGGAAGAAGTGAAGCATGCCGGACCCGGAGACCAGACCAGACCAGAGCGGAGAAGAAGACAGCGGAGACCTGGGGAGTCGCCCCGGCGGAGCAGGTAATGTATGCGGGGGGGAGCGGCGGCAGCACCTCCACCACCGATTGTGAACGGTTTCAGGCTGAAATCGATTCACAATCTGTTTGCAGTAAAGGCAGCTATACGATCTAGGACAGTGATGGCTAACCTTGGCACTCCAGCTGTGGTGGAACTACAAGTCCCATGAGGCATTGCAATATTCTGACAGCTCTAAGCATAACTTGGGGAGGTAGAGGCATGATGGGATTTGTAGTTTTCTCACAGCTGGAGTGCCAAGGTTAGCCATCACTGTCCTAGACCCTGAACAAGCTTGCAGATCAGAGATTTGATTATATTTTGCAGCATGCTTGTTTCAGGTGTGATTCAAACACTACTGGAGCATGACAGCTCAACAGGTTAGCCAGGCAACTGGTATATGTTGAAGAGAAATAATAATCATTCATATACCTCTCACTTCAGGTGTCCTTTAAAGAGGAACTCCAGGGAAAATAATGTAATAAAAAAGTGCTTCATTTTTACAATAATTTATGTATAAATTTAGTCAGTGTTTGACCATTGTAAAATCTTTCCCTGATGTACATTCTGACATTTATCACATGGTGCCATTTTTACTGTTGGCAGGTGATGTCACTGTAGGGAGATGCTGCTTGCAGTTGGAAACAGCTGTTATTTCCCACAATGCAATAAGGCTCCCACAGTGTGATGTCAGGACCATGGTCCTGACATCACACTGTGGGAGGGGTTTCACCACAAAATCAGCCATACAGAGCTCCTGATAATCTGTTTAAGAAAAGTAATAGATTTCTCATGGGAAAGGGGGTGTCAGCTACTGATTGGGATGAAGTTAAATTCTTGGTTACAGTTTCTCTTTTACGGTATTCCTCCTTGAGAAAGAACCATGGAGGTGTGGCTGGATGGGATCGATTTATTACTGTAGTTTTATCACACCATTGAAAAGCGGTTTTATTCCCTTCAGGTGGGATCGGGAAGCGCACATGGGGCGGAGTCACTTCTAACTGAGCTGATCCTGCGTCGCGTCTCCTGCACCCCTCAGAACCTGACTGCTTTCGAGGAGTCTGTGCCCAAATCCTTTATGATCAGTTCTGACATGGCGCATGCTGTGCACCCCAACTACATGTGAGTATAGAAACACCCCGGCTATGAAAGTATACTTACCTGGATTATTCCAGAAAAAGGAGGTTGCAGGCCCTGTCGCTACACTCACAGGAGGGAGGCGGAATGTGTCAGTGGCGTGACATGCTGCAGGACCTGCAAAAACTCAGTGAAGGAGAGGAGGCGAGTATATACTTTGTTGCAAAAAAAAAAACTAGTACCTGACAATTTTTGTCATTTTAGCTGTGTCGCTATTGATACAGCAATACCTTTTTTTAAAGTACTTAATCTATCTAAGATATGATTTATTCTGTTTTTTAGCCATCTTACACACACACACACACACACACACACACACCGCACACAGACACACACACACACAGAGACACACGCACACAGACACACACACACACACACAGACAGACACAGACACACACACGCACACAGACACACGCACACAGACACACGCACACAGACACACGCACACAGACACACGCACACAGACACACGCACACAGACACACGCACACAGACACACGCACACAGACACACACACACAGACACACGCACACAGACACACACACACAGACACAGACACACACACACACAGACAGACACACACACACACACACACCAAACGTTTGGACACACCTTCTCATTCAAAGAGTTTTCTTTATTTCATGGCTATGAACATTGTAGATTCACACTGAAGGCATCCAAACTATGAATGAACACATGTGGAAGTTTAGTACATAACCAAAAAGTGTGAAACAACTGAAAATCTGTCATATTCTAGGTTCTTCAAAATAGCCACCTTTTGCTTTGATTACTGCTTTGCACACTCTTGGCATTCTCTTGATGAGCTTTAAGAGGTAGTCACCTGAAATGGTTTTCACTTCACAGGTGTGCCCTGACAGGTTTAATAAGTGGCATTTCTTGGCTTATAAATGGGGTTGGGACCATCAGTTGCGTTGTGGAGAATTCAGGTGGATACACAGCTGATAGTCCTACTGAATAGTCTGTTAGAATTTGTATTATGGCAAGAGAAAAAGCAGCTAAGTAAAGAAAAACTAGTGGGCCATCATTACTTTAAAGGAATACTGTAGGTAGTCAGGGGAAAATGAGTTGAACTTACTTGGGGCTTCTAATGACCCCCCACAGACATCCTGTGCCCACGCAGCCGCTCACCGATGCTCCGGCCCAGCCTCCGGTTCACTTCTGGAATTTCAGACTTTAAAGTCTGAAAACCACTGCTCCTGCGTTGCCGTGTCCTCGCTCCCGCTGATGTCACCAGGAGCGTACTGCGCAGGCCCAGTATGGGCTGTGCCTGCGCAGTTCGCTCCTGCGTGGGCACAGGATGTCTGCGGGGGATCATTAGAAGCCCCGGGTAAGTTCAACTCATTCCCAGCCCCCTACAGTATTCCTTTAAGAAATGAAGGTCAGTCAGTCCGAAAAATTGGGAAAACTCAAACGCTACAAAGAAACTGGCTCACATGCGGACCGCTCCAAGAAAGGAAGACCAAGAGTCACCTCTGCTGCGGAGAATAAATTCATCTGAGTCCACCAGCCTCAGAAATCGCAGGTTAACAGCAGCTCAGGTTAGAGACCAGGTCAATGCCACACAGAGTTCTAGCAGCAGACACATCTCTAGAACAACTGTTAAGCGGGAGACTGTGTGAATCAGGCCTTCATGGTAGAATATCTGCTAGGAAACCACTGCGAAGGACAGGCAACAAGCAGAAGAGACTTGTTTGGGCTAAAGAACACAAGGAATGGACTTTAGACCAGTGGAAATCTGTGCTTTGGTCTGATGAGTCCAAATTTGAGATTTTTGGTTCCAACTACCGTGTCTTTGTGCGATGCAGAAAAGGTGAACGGATGGTCTCTACATGCCTGGTTCCCACTGTGAAGCATGAAGGAGGAGGTGTGATGGTAAGCCAGGTGCAGTGAAGAGACAGCCAGGCAAACGTTGCATGGTGGTTACGTGTATACTTCATATACAGGAAGTGAGCAGTGATGTCATTTCCTGTATCTGCGCCATCACTGTGCACCGTTCGCCTGGCTTTCTCTTCCCCACTGATCTGAGGTCTGAAGTATGCCGCAGAGTAGCGCAGCAAGGAGCGAGGGAGGAGCCAAACTTTCGGGAGGCAGGACAGGACCAAGACAAGTGGCAGGCGGGCAATAAAGTAGCCAACAGCAAAGTACCACCGGTGGTACGCGTACCACAGGCTGAAAAGCCCTGCTCTAATGAATCAATGCGGCCAGTATCTGTCCCCTTCTGATATTCAGTGCAGCAATAATATGTTCCAGTAATCAGTGGGGCAAGTATTTATCTTTACAACCCCCACCACCCCATGTCTGTCCTGTTCCCACCCCCAACTGGTAATCGTGGTGTGAATCTGTCCTTCTCTTCCAATGTGGTGATCAGTGTGCCCAGGATCTGTTCCTCGCCCCCCACCTCTACTTTCAGTGTGCCCAGTATCTGTGTCTTCCCTCCCCCTTATTGGTGGGGCCAGCATCTGTTAAATTGCACAGGACAGTGGTGGACAAACAGTGGGCCCCTGTGCAGAATAGTGCACCCATGCATGGCCGTGGTCATAAACAGATCTTGGTTGGATATTATTGTCAATAACAAAAGATAATGTGGATTACATGAACCTATGTCACATTCTGTAGGCATTGCAAAGAGTGACACTGAAGCGAAAAAAAAGTCGTATGTCTCTGCTCCTAATGTTTTATTTCTTAGCAGTACTACACATACAAATCATTATCTCATCATTTTATTTTCACTTCAGTTTCCCTTTAAAGAGAATCTGTATTGTTAAAATCGCACAAAAGTAAACATACCAGTGTGTTAGGGGACATCTCCTATTCCCCTCTGTCACAATTTCACCGCTCCCCGCCGCATTAAAAGTGGTTAAAAACAGTTTTTTAAAAAGTTTGTTTATAAACAAAATGGCCACCAAAACAGGAAGTAGGTTGATGTACAGCATGTCCACACATAGAAAATACATCCATACACAAGCAGGCTGTATACAGCATTCCTTTTGAATCTCAAGAGATCATTTGTGTGTTTCTTTCCCCCCCTGAGGGGGGAGTTCATAGCAGAACCACAACACTGAAGAACTTGGCAGCCTTCCAGACACAGGCCGACAAGTCTGACAGGGGAAAGATACATTGATTTATTACAGAGACTGTGATAGTACAAAGTGCTGCAGTAAGCCAGAACACATTAGAATAGCTTTTGGAACTTGTAGGATGATAAAAAACAGGATGCAATTTTTGTTACGGAGTCTCTTTAACCTCCTGAGCGTTAGCTCAGGAGGTTTTGTCAGTTTGTGTCCCCAGCTTAATTAATGCAGTCAAATGCCTTAGCTAAAACTAGGCTAGCTAGTAAGAGCCCCCGGCACCCCCCGATCCCCGCCTCTCCCCCGTTTATACATTACCCAGCCTGGATCCAGCGATCGGCGCAGCCTCTCTGCACAGCTCCGGTCTTCACTATGGGGAGGATCGCAGATGACGTCATGCGCAAACTCGATCCTCCCCATAGAGAGACTAAAGCTGTGCAGGGAGGCTGAGCGATCGCTGGATCCAGAGGGGGGTAATGTACTATAAACGGGGGATCTGGGGGTGCCGGACACTTGTGCTAGCTAAACGTTTTACAGCCATTTGATCACATTAATTATGCATGGGAGACTCCTTGGGACAACACAGTGACTGGCATACCGCCAAGGAGGTTAACGAAGCATAGATTTTGCACTTTTATAGGATTGGGCCATAAGCGATTTATCAATGTTCCACATGAACATGAACCATTCAAAACCTGCTGAGGTAAAATTCAATCCATTTTCAAGCGGCATAAATTTGCATTCAAAATTTGCACAATCCTGCATCAATTCAAAATTATTTGATCATTGACCAGCCCGGTCAATGATCAAACAATTTTGAATTGATGCAGGATTGTGCAAATTTTGAATGCAAATTTATGCAGCTTGAAAATGGATTGAATTTTACCTCAGCAGGCTTTGAATGGTTAATGTTCAAGCTGCATAAATGTGCGCACAAAAATCTTGAAAATATTTGCATCTCACTGACTTATGAGTTACAGAAAGAAATACACTGAGAAGAGACTAGAGGATAATCCGGTCCTAACTGTGGTGCAGCAGCATGGGCCCTAGAGGACATGGGGCCCCTGTGCCGGCTGCACTGTCTGCATGGGCCTATGCCCCCCTCTGACCGAAGATATTTGTGTCTAACTCGCATATAAGTCATAGAAGTTGAACCTTATACTCTTAAGGTGCTCATACATGGTACAATTTTTTTTAATTTTTTTTCGATTAGATAATTTAGTTCGATTATTCCGTTAGATCGAATATAAAGATTTTTCCAGCATATCCGATCTGATTTTTCTTGAAAAAACGGGATAATCATTCGAATTTCTTGATCGAAAAAAAAATTTCAACTTTCGTTCGATCATTTAGATCGAATAAACGGGAAAATCAAAAGTTTTTTTTTATTGTATCGTGTATGGACACCATTAGACAGACCTACATTTTATTACTTCTAGTCAAGGATTATACGGTAAGGTGAGATAATCTGAGAGAAAATCTTTGCAAATCAACCCCATTGTTGCATGTATTGTTAACAAGTGTTTTTTTGTTTTTGTTTTTTAAATGTTTTTGGTTTCTTCTGCAGGGATAAGCACGAGGAGAACCACCGGCCTTCCTTCCACAAGGTGTGTTTCTTGGGTGTCAGTACTGTGTTAGGAAGTCGTCACAGAGCCGCTGGCGGAGTTGGCGTATTTGTGAAGTAACGTTATTGCTCACGTGTTTCTTGTATTCGCCAGGGCCCGGTCATCAAAGTGAACAGCAACCAGCGCTACGCCTCCACCGCTGTGACCGAATCCATTGTGCGAGAGATCGCCAGCCGCGTGGGTGTCCCACTGCAGGTATGCCTATTCACAAAACCGCTTAGAGTTCAAGGTTCAGGTCGTCTTATTTCCAATAATAGCCGCAGCCAGTTCACATGGCTACTAATGACAGGCAACTTCTGAAGTACTAAACACATCCTGCCACCTCTCCCTGCTAATGTCCCAGCTGCAGCACAGCAATCATTCTCTCTACTCACCCTGCTGCTCTGCACATTCACTGACTGCAGGCTGTGTGTAGAGCAAGGAGACACATTGCCCATGGGACAGGAAGGGGAGGGGTGCTACATCTAGTGCATGAGGTAGTAGTCTCCTGCACTGCCAGCTGCTATTTTCCCGATTTGTTGCTCAAACTATGAAAAAAGGTCCCAGGCAGAAGAACACAGTGACTGAGCACCACAGCGGCACCTCTAGTCATGGCTACACCCGGTGCTGTCAGCCCCTGCAACCCTACAGTAGGTACGCCACTGGTAGGTAGTAGATTGTGGGCTCCACTTAACTGTCCGTTAAGTGATATGACTATATACTCTGTACAGCGCTGCGGAAGATGTGAGCGTTCTATAAAAAATAATATCCTTTGTTGGCTGAAAAAAAATCAGCTGTTTTCGCGTGCTTTTATTCTACTAGAAGTCTGTTTTTGTCCCCAGGAGTTCATGGTTCGGAACGACGTGCCGTGTGGGACGACCATCGGGCCCATCCTGGCCAGTAAGCTGGGCCTGCGGGTGCTGGACATGGGCTGCCCTCAGCTGGCCATGCACTCCATCAGGGAGATGTGCTGTACATCTGGGGTCCTGCAGACCACCACTCTCTTCCAGGTAATGTTGTGTGATGTATTTTCCAAGGCACACCACCAGAGGGCACTGCTGAGCCAGTATTTATAGACAGGGGAGGAAGAGGTGATCTGTTGAGGGAAATTAGCTGAAAATGTTTGCAGACTCCAGAGAAGGGGTGTCAAACTCAATCATGTGAGGAGCCTAAATCTAAAACAAAAGTCTAAAGCTTAATACTTGTCTGGCACAGGAATGGATCCCAGCGCTGCCCCCCCCCCCCCCCCCCCCCCAGCAATGTGCGTTCACTGATCATCTTGCACAAACAAACTCAAGCAATGGGGGTACTTTGCGCAGAGTCGTCGGGGATCTTAACCACTTCCGTACCAGCGGTCTCTGCCCTCTTAAGTACCAGAGACTGCTGGTACGGTAAAATGCCGCTTCCCGATGAATCACCGGTCACGAAGCTGCCCTATCGCCGAAGGCTCCTCCTTATGCCATCTCCGACGGCAGAGTGCCGACAGCTGGTCATCACACGGTCAGGAGCCAATGAAAGCTGCTCCTGACCTGCTCAAAGAGCTCTGCCGTCTTATAGACGGCAGAGCGAGCAAATTGCGGCAGGTGCAGAGTGATGGTAACAGCAGGGACGCACTATTTACTGCGACGTAGAGTCTACGTCCAGTCAGGGCCGCATCTCCACCTGCTGGACGTAGATTCGTACTGCGTCTGTTCGGAACCAGTTAAAGATCCTATCTGCCAGGACGGTTGTTGTCGCTGTCTGTTGCCAAATGTCTGTAATCACGCACCTGTACCAATGCCACTCGTAGACTGTTAGACGGCGAAACCGCCGTCTATTAGGGCAATACAGCGCTGCGATCTAAGGCAGCGCTGTACTGGGGACAGCCGTGTGACATGGCTGTCCCTTCCAGAGTGTCGGTGGTGATCCGCTGTCATAGACGATCAAAATGATTGGCCAGCAAGGGGAGGTGGGCGGGGTGTTAAAAAAATACACATTTTTATTTAAAAATAATAATAATAATAATCATAATAATATTTATTAAAAAAAAGACACTGGAGGTAGGCATCAGACCCCAACAACAGGAAGCTCTGTTGGTGGGGAAATCACTTGTGCGCTGTGTTGTGCGGCCCTGCAGCTTGGACTTAAAGCTGCAGTGGCCCTATTAACAAAAAATGGCCTGCTCACCTGGGGGGGTTTAACACCACGGTCCTCAAGAGGTTAAAGAGGTACTGCAGTGAAAATAATGAAAAAAAAAAAAGTGCTTAATTTATACACTAAATTTATAAATGATTTAGTCAGTGTTTGCCCATTGTAAAATCTTTCCTCTCCCTGATTTACATTCTGACATTTATCACATGGTGACATTTTTACTGCTGGCAGGTGATGCCTGGAAGGAGATGCTGCTTGCTTTTTGGCAGTTGGAAGCAGCTGTTGTTTCCCACAATGCAACAAGGCTCCCACAGTGTGATGTCAGTACCTAGGTGCTGTTATCACACTGTGGGAGGGGTTTCACCACAATATCAGCCATACAGCGCCCCCTGATGGTCCATTTGTGAAAAGGAAAAGATTTCTCATGGGAAAGGGGGCATCAGCTACTGATTGGGATGAAGTTCAATCCTGGTTCCAGTTCTTTACACAACTATTCTGAGAAGGATTGGTGCTGCTCACCCAGTGCTCTGGATGGAAAGGCAGTGTGCAGTTTAACTTACTGCTTACAATGATAAAATGATGCACATATAAAACCTTGGAGAGCCCACATAAAATGGCAAGGAGAGCCACATTCAGGCCTTGTGTTTGACACCAGAGACTGCTAGTTGTACTGATTAGAACAGAGGGTGTCAAACTCAAATACAAAGTGGGCCGAAAGTTAAACACTGGGGCCAAGCCATGGGCACTTCTCTCACCTATAAAGTTCCCTGGTGTGTAATGGTCCCCCTCCCTCCCCTATACAATTTTCTGGAGTCTAGTGACCCTCCTCCCTTCCCTATACAGTTCCCTGGTGTCTATTGGTCCTCCCTTCCCTTTGCAGTTCCCTGGTGTCTATTGATCTCCCCTCCCTCTCCTACACAGTTCCCTGGTGTCTAGTGCTTTCCCCCTCCCTCCCCCATATGGCTTCCCTGGTGATATAGGGCTTTACCTGCTTCCCTGGTGGTCTTGAGTGGGCCAAACATAATACAAAGGGGGGAAACCACTTGTGGGGCCAAATTTGATGGCTTCGAGGGCCAGATATGGCCCGTGGGCCGGAGTTTGACATGTATGGATTAGACGAATCCAGATAATTCAGCATGGTAAATGCTCATACCTTCCTTTTTTTTCCCCTGTTGGAAGTAGCAGTTGTGCGAGCATCTGCAGCATTGCAATGTCCATCTGGAGTTTTATCTGATACGGTTTTCCACCTCTATTGTACCTGTAACAAAAGAAAGTGTCCCTACAGGGTACTCTCCTCGGGAGGGGGAAGCTTCTGAATCCTACAGAGGCTTCCCCTGTTCTCCTCTATGCCAGCGCTGGGACCCCTGAAATCCCGCTCGCCTGTGCAATCGCAGTAACTCCGTCCCAGTCTGCTTTCCTTGGATAAAGTCGGGCTGGATCTGGCCCACGCAGGTGCGAGCTATCTGCGTAGTAGCACGGTCGGGCTCCACTATTTCTGCTAGAGCCAGAGCAGGAAGGAGCTACTGCACCTGCGCAGGGAGGCCACACTATTGGGGTCCCAGTACCAGACCGGGAGAACAGGGATGAGGGGATCCAGAGGTAGTTTCCCCCCAAACCGGCGAGAGGACACATTTTTTACGAGTGCTCTTTAAGTACTGTACGTTGACCAGCAAATTGAGTGAATGTGCTGGTTCTGGCGTTAGACGTCATGCCTGTGTAAATTGCCCCTAATGAAGTAGTCAGCTGCTGCTGCTGCATTGGGCAAAAAAAAAGGGCAACAGTCAGTGTCAGGGCTCTTTCACACGGCCAGCTGACAAGCTGTGAGGTCACCGCCTGTCAGCTGCTCTCCTGCATCGCCCGGGGCTTGTTAGTGCTCGGTACCGGTGTTGTACAGGTGGCCCCCTCCCCACGGAGTGATAGCTGAGAGCTGCCGCAGCTGGGCTCAGTCTCCACATGTTGCGTTCCTCCATCGCCCAGTAATGCCATGTGTCAGTGCTTGGCACACAAGGTGTTTCAACCACAGCAATAATTCAGCTGCATTTAAATTGCACTGGCGGCAGGCAGGAGGCTGAACTACTCGGCAAGCGTGCAGGTCAGATGCCCATCTGAAAGGGGCCATATTCTGGCTCCTTTTCAAATTGGAATTTACAGTGGAGGTCCACTTTAACCCCCTTGGCGGTATGAAAAATACCGCCAGGGGGCAGCGCAGCAGGTTTTTTTTTTATTTATTTTTTTAAATCATGTAGCGAGCCCAGGGCTCGCTACATGATAGCCGCTGCTCAGCGGCATCCCCCCAGCCCCGCCGATCGCCTCCGGCGATAGGCGATCAGGAAATCCCGTTCAAAGAACGGGATTTCCTGGAGGGCTTCCCCCGTCGCCATGGCGACGTCATTGGGAGACCCGATCCACCCCTTGTCGCTGCCTGGCACTGATTGGCCAGGCAGCGCAGGGGTCTGGGGGGCGCGCGCCGCACCGGATAGCGGCGATCGGGCGCGCGGCGGCGGCGATCGGGGTGCTGGCGCAGCTAGCAAAGTGCTAGCTGCGTCCAGCAAAAAAAAAATTATGAAAATCGGCCCAGCAGGGCCTGAGCGGCACCCTCCGGCGGCTTACCCCGTGTCACACACGGGGTTACCGCTAAGGAGGTTAATAAGCCGTTTACAGAGAAACCGTGACCAAGAATTGAACTTCCTCCATGTCAGTAGCTGATACCCCCTTTATAATGAGAGGTCTGTATGGCTGATAGTGTGGTGAAACCCCTCTCACAGTCTGATGTCAGTACCATGGTCCTGACAGTTTGCTGTCTGTGAACCTCATTGCATTGTGGGACATAACAGCTGTTTACAGCGGTTTCCAACTGCCAAAAAAGCAAGCAACATCTCCTTCCAGTGACATCACCTGCCAGCAGTAAAAATCACCATGTGGTAAATGTCAGAATGTAAATCAGGGAGAGGAAAGATTTTACAATGGGCAAACACTGCCTAAATCATTTATACATAATTAATGTAAAAATGAAGCACTTTTTTTTATAACCTTATTTTCACTGGAGTTCCTCTTTAAATGTTGGGAGTGCTCCTGCATATAAGCAATTATGCACAGTGGAGTCACATCTCCTGCTGCTGCAATTAGACACTTGTTTGACCTCTGACATTCCGTCTCTCTGCTCTCTGACTAAACCGGAATGTTTGCCAGGGATCCGCGTCATGCAGTTAAGCGCCCTTGCTTGTCTGCGCGTGGCGCTGTGACCTGTGTGTGGAGGAGGCCCGGTCACCCATCTCTTAGCTTGTTTTGTGTACACTTTTGTATTCTAGTCTATTCAAGGATTTTTTTTCCCCACATGTGTGATTCTATTGGGTCGTGTGTATGAGCTGCTAAGAAGTGTGTGTATCTGTTCGCTCCTGTCTCATTGGCTGTTGCCACAGCAACCTACTACTGGCCTTGAAGTCAATGGGCGGTTGCTGTGGAAACAGCAGACATCAGTGGGTTAGCCTAGTGGTTGCTATGGTAAAACCAGGACATGTCTAATGAGCAATAGGACGCATTATCCTATGAGATAATGTAACGGTTTCCATGGAGATGCGAGCCCCACCCCCACTTATCGTCTGCTGTCGTCGGTCCTTTATTCCTCCTTCTCCCAACATAACTGGCTTTCTTAAAGCAAGAGACGTTCTTCCTGTAGCAAATATTTTTCAGATGTTTAATCTAGACAAAGTTAAGGCGGTCATTAACTATTCAATTTCCTGAACGAAAGATCAGCAATGATGCAATAGAATCCCTTTATAGTGAACGCCAAGGGACCAGGAAAAGTAGTTTACTATATCAGAAGTTTGCTATATCAGAATTGGTCATACATTGTATATTTATACAGACATATTTGCTGGGACATGAGGGCTGAGGTTACTATATCAGAGTTTACTATAATGAGATTTTACTGTAGTTTGTGCCCACCAACGCACAGGAAAATAGGCCATCAAAAGCATCGTACCAAAATTGAGATTGACGGAATGATCGATAGAACAATTGTTCGTTGTTGATCAGCACTATTAAAGAGCATCTGTAACATCAAAACGTCCCCTGGGGGGTACTCACCTCGGGTGGGGGAAGCCTCCGGATCCTAATGAGGCTTCCCACGCCGTCCTCCGTCCCTCAGGGGTCTCGCTGCAGCCCTCCGTACAAGATGACGTCAATATTTACCTTCCCGGCTCCTGCGCAGGCGCTCTGACGGCTGTCGGCTCCGAAGTAGGCGGAAATACCCGATCGCCGTCAGGTCTGCTCTACTGCGGAGGCGCAAGTTTCCGGCGCCTGCGCAGTAGAGCGGACCCGGCGGAGATCGGGTATTTCCGTCTACTTCGGAGCCGAAAGCAGCCACAGCGCCCCCGCTGGAGCCTGGAAGGTCAATATTGAATTGACAGTCGGGTCTGTCGCCGGCTGTTTGGAGGGCTGCAGCGAGACCCTCGTGGGACAGAGGACGGCGTGGGAAGCCTCATTGGGATCCGGAGGCTTCCCCCACCCGAGGTGAGTACCCCCCAGGGGATGTTTTTGATGTTACAGAGTCTTTTTAATGACATCTGATCGATTGTACTATCGTTTGTTCGGGAGATTTAAATAATGTATACATACCTTTTCTGAGAGAAAAATCTGACACAAAACGCACAAATGGAAACCAGGCCTAATGCTACATGGAGGGGATAAAATCTGTCACTAAACACAGACCACAAACACAGAACATTTATGTCGCGCTTTTCTTCTGGCGGACGCAAAGCGCCAGAGCTGCAGCCACTGGGACGCGCTCTTTAGGCAGTAGCAGTGTTAGGGAGACTTGCCCAAAGTCTCCTTACTGAATAATTGGCCAATCAAAATTGCGCGTTGGCCTACACATATCTGATTTTGACTGGCTAATTTTTCCACTTCCGTATAGTATGAAAGCTTACCTACATCATCTATTCATAGCATTCAAAACCTGTTGACCCTCATGGAGGTGGTAAAATTGGGCAACGTTTGGACAATAAAAATTGGATATGCGTATGCACCTTATTAGATTGTGGAAGGTACATTTTAACTGTAACTTTAGATTTCAGGTTCCTCTAAGGGCCAGTTTCTGAGACGAGTTATTCTATAGAGCATTGTCGAAAATGTTGCTGCTATAGAAAGGGTTAAAATTACTAATACGTAACAAAAGAATCGTGTTTCCAGAAGTGAAGGATTATGGGAAACTCTGCAGAGCTAGCAGCCTTGACAGGTCAGCAACTTGAATAGTTCTGTTTAAAGCAGTTTCTTTTTATGGCAGACAGTACAGGAATCTGTGAGATCGTTGCTCATCAATGCCATGGGAACAGGAGCCGCGTAGATGCAGTGTATAGGCTGAGAGCAAACACAACCATGCCTTATGCTGGGTACACACGATGCGTTTTTACGGCCGATTTTTCCGTCCGATCAATTTCCAATTCGATTTTCCGATTCAATACCCTTATTTTTTCTTATCTATTTCAATTTACTTCTAATGAGAAATCGATCAGAAAAACTATGGAAAATAAGATCGGACATGTGGGAAATTATCTATCGAACCATCTATCGAACACAAAATTGTATGTTGTGTACCTAGCATTACAGGTGCAGATTGAGGATGCTAATCCATCTATATCCCAAACCTCTAGAATTACGGTATACATAGACTTCAATTCACTAAGACACCGTTGGTAAAATACACAGTCGGCAAGTGTTAGAGGCAGAGGGACAGCGGGACAGCCAGGCAACTGGTATTGTTTAAAAGGAAATAAACATGGCAGCTTCCACATCCCTCTTGCTTCAGTTGCCCTTTAAAGGGATCCTAAACTGAGAGGGATATGGATGTTTTCCTGTAAACAATACCAGTTGCCAGGCAGTCCTGCTGATCTCTTTGGCCACAGTAGTGGCTGAATCACAGACCTGAAACAACAACAAATAACATTTGTAGAGCGCTTTTCTCCCATAGGACTCAAAGCACATAAGCATGGCTCCGACCATCGTGGTACAGAGGAAGAATTTTATAAGTCCGGAAATGCCAGGCTAAACAGGTGGCTTTTCAGTCTGGATTTGAATAGCTCCAGGGATGGTGCTGTCTTTACTGGGTGTGGCAGGGCGTTCCAAAGAGTAGGGGCAGCATGACAGAAGGCTCTGTCTCCAGATTTTTTGAGGTGCACTCTGGGAGTGACCAAGTTTATAGAACTTGCTGATCTGAGGTTGAGAGGTGTGGTGCAGCTTCAGCAAGTCCTTCATGTATCCAGGGCCCAGATTGTGCAGGGATTGGAATGTCAGCAATCCAATCTTGAAGAGTATTCTCCATTCTACTGGTAGCCATGCAGCTAATCCAGTCTGACTTCAGTCAGAGCATTTGATCTGCATGCTTGTTCAGGGGCTGTGGCTGAAAGCATTAGAGACACAGGATTATCAGGAGATCCAGGCAACTGGTATTATTTTAAAAGTAAAAATCCATATCCTTCTCAGTTTAGGTTCCCTTTAAAGGGAGCCTGAGGTTACAGCGATATGCAGGCTATTTATATCCTTGAAACAATGTCAGTTGCCTGGCAGCCCTGTTAATCATAAGTAGTGTCTGAGTCAAAACCCTGGAACAAGCATATGGCTAATCCTGTAAAACCTGACTCAGAGTACCTGATCTGCTGCATGCTTGTTCAGGGTATATTGCTAAAAGCATTAGAGACACAGGATCAGGAGGTCTGCCAGGTAACTGGTAATGTTTAAAAGGAAAAACTGTGGCATAACTAGAACTCATTGGGCCCTCCTGCAAAACTTTGGATGGGGGCCCCCCTTGACCCTGCTGAACACTGAATAGGGACTGTCTACAGATCTGTGTCTGTAAAACTTTGTATGATTCCTTATTAGTGGCTGAGCAGATGCAGTCATTAGAAAAACTGTGTAGAGAACAGAATTTTTTTTTCTATACCCTTAGTTGTCAGTCTCTAAGAACAGGGAAAATAAACTCCTCCCCCCATGGGCCCACCTGCAGCTTCTGGGCCCCCTGCAGCTGCATCCGTTGCCGGGTCTATTGTTACGCCCCTGGAAAGAAATATGGGAGCCTCCATATGCCCTCCCACCTTGGGTTCCCGTTAAAGGACACCCGAGGTAAAACTAAACTGATGAGAAAACAATTGTATCTGTCCTCCTTCTCCTAAAAATGCCCTTTTTTTTAAATATATTCCACAGTTTTATTTTATATTTAAATCTAGCTTTTACTGTTTCATTGTCTCTGGCATACTTCAATGAAAGTGCTATTGAGCAGAGCTAAAATCTATGAATTATGGACCCTTTTTATCTCTTTCCTGCTCTCAGAAGCCATTTACTGACAGGAAAGTGTTTTATGGCTGTAACTCCTTATCAGTGAGGGTTATGCTGTAGTCTGACCCGGGCAGAAACTGACACTTGCATACCTGATGTTTAACTCTTTCATGCAGAGAAAGAAAAAAAGGAACTCAGTATAGTTATTTGTGTGCTAGGCACTGTACATACACGTCTGTCTCATCATGTCACATGTCACCTCGGTTGTCCTTTAAAGAGGATCTGTGCAGAAAATAATGTAATGAATATTTTTTTTATTTTTTTTTTACAATTTTCATTTATACTTTAGTAAGGGTTTGAGCATTATAAAATCTCTCCTCTCCCTGTTTTACATTTTTGGCTGAAAGTTTGGCTCGTGAGAGAGCTAAAACCACTACAAAACATACCTTGTCTCCCAGAATGCTCTGGTGGGGAGAATTCCGCATAGCTACACATCACTGGGAGGGTGGGGCTTCATACAAATCTATATATAACGTGTGCCTGATGCTAAAACCAGGAAAATTACCATAAAAGTGGGTATCCTAAATAATTTACTGCATTTTACTATATGTCACTACAGGGCCTCTTTAATCTCCTCTTCTTTTTGTATCTTCACATCCTTTCACCCTTCATAGATTTTTTTTTTTTTTTTAATATATAAATTTAACCTTTTCTTTTTTCTTTTAAGGGCTTCTTTGAGCAGTACCCAGGCGTGAACAACAGTCTGCAGGTGGATTAATGGAATGAGAGGGTTCAGCATCACCTGCTTGTCAGAGCACTTGCCCCCGGCTTGGCCGGACCCCTGTGTAACCATGTGGTGGCTGTGGTGTTTGTGCACAAAGTGCTGCCCCCTGTCTGTGAAATAAATGTTTTATGTGCATTTCCGGCCTTCTTTATTCTCTAGGTCAGATAACTTGGTGCTGGTATCCCTTGTGATAAGTGATGCGATGTAATGTCATCAGGGCCTGGTGAATGTATATCCAGATTTAACACCGTTGTACTGTTAGATTCCTATGAAAGGGGATGATGTTGTTTTTTCAATACATTTTTAATGTATGTTGTTCAGTGCTTAAAGTTAACATGTGACTTTTAAAATGGGGGGGGGGGATACTTACCTGGGGAGGGGGGGAAGCCTATGGATCCTTAGTGGCTTCCTCTGTCCTCGTATGTCAGCCTGTGGCACTGGGACCCCCAAAGAGTGGCCTCCCTGGCCATGCGCACTAGCACCATCCTCCTTGCACTCCGGTGGAAATAGCTGGGCCCTATCGGGTCTATGCTGCGTTGGAGGCAGCTTGCGCCTGTGCCGTAGCGTGGACCCGATCTGGCCCGATGTTTTTGAAGAAGGCTGAGCGGTTCTACTGCGCCTGCGCAAGCTCTTTTTCTGGGTTCCCAGCGCTGGATTGCTAGGACAGGGGAAGCCTCTTTAGGATCCAGAGGATTTCTTCCTCCCAAGGTAAGTAATCCCCTAAGGGCACATTGGGGGGGGGGGGTCACTTTAAAAAAAAAAACAAGAAACTTTTTCAATCTTGTAACTAATAAATCTAGCCTATTTCAAATGCACCATTTTGTATCTAGCAAGTGCTGCTCTAAACAATTTTTGTAAGTTTGTAAAAAAAAAAAAAATTTCTAAGAGCTTTAGTTTTACTTCTGGAATGAGTCTCGGCCCATTCACACTACAAGCGCTTTTCTCAGCATTTTGCGATTGATCAGCTGTAAAATCGCTTCCATTCACGCGTACGCCTGATTTTAATGAAAGTGAATGGGCGAGATTTTAAAAACCGCTAATCAATCGCAAAAAGCTCAAGAAAGCACTTCTAGTCTAAGGGCTGCTACACACAGATTTACGATAATTTACAACATGTCCAATCTGCTTCCAACCAGTGGGAAATTTTCTGTCGATCTGCATTGTGTGAACCAGGCATTTAGCTGTTTAGTTGCCCAATAACCGTACCATTTGTAAAAAAAAAAAAAAAGTGTGACTTTTGTATTTGTGATCAGTCTTTTTTTTTTTTTTTTCATATTGTATGAAAAAAAGAGAAGCTAATGGCTGCAACTGAGCCTAAATGATCACATTATCAATGGTTTTCTTAGAAAAATGGCCTGGCAGATAAAAATGATCATAACTGGTTTTGATGTGATCACAAATTCTTTAAAGTGTTTTCCTCTAAAACATCTAACACCGTAGAAAATGAATTTGAATCACTGAGATTGCTTTGATAACAGGCTGGAAGGAGGAGAGATGGCAGCACAGGACACTGATAGGTGCAGGCTGGAAGGATGGGGAATAACAGTACAGGAACAGTGATAAGTGCAGGCTGGAAGGAGGAGACATTGCAGCACAGGACACTGATAGGTGCAGGCTGGGAGGAGGAGACATGGCAGCACAGGGCACTGATAGGTGCATGCTGGAAGGAGGAGGCATGGCAGCACAGGACACTGATAGGTGCAGGCTGGAAGGAGGAGACATGGCAGCACAGGACACTGATGGGTGCAGGCTGGAAGGAGGAGACATGGCAGCACAGGACACTGATAGGTGCAGGCTGGAAGGACGGGGAATAACAGTACAGGAACAGTGTTAAGTGCAGGCTGGAAGGAGGAGACCTTGCAGCACAGGACACATAGGTGCAGGCTGGAAGGAGGAGACATGGCAGCACAGGACACTGATGGGTGCAGGCTGGAAGGAGGAGACATGGCAGCACAGGGACACTGATAGGTGCAGGCTGGAAGGAGGAGACATGGCAGCACAGGGACACTGATAGGTGCAGGCTGGGAGGAGGAGACATGGCAGCACGGGACACTGATAGGTGCAGGCTTGAAGGAGGAGACATGGCAGCACAGGGACACTGATAGGTGCAGGCTGGAAGGAGGAGGCATGGCAGCACAGGACACTGATGGCTGCAGGCTGGAAGGAGGAGACATTGCAGCACAGGACACTGATGGGTGCAGGCTGGAAGGAGGAGACATGGCAGCACAGGACACTGATAGGTGCAGGCTGGAAGGAGGAGACATGGCAGCACAGGACACTGATAGGTGCAAGCTGGGAGGAGGAGGCATGGCAGCACAGGACACTGATGGGTGCAGGCTGGAAGGAGGAGACATGGCAGCACAGGACACTGATAGGTGCAGGCTGGAAGGAGGAGACATGGCCTCACAGGACACTGATGGGTGCAGGCTGGAACGAGGAGACATGGCAGCACAGGACATTGATAAGTGCAGGCTGGGAGGAGGAGGCATGGCAGCACAGGACACTGATGGGTGCAGGCTGGAACGAGGAGACATGGCAGCACAGGACACTAAGGGCAGGCTGGGAGGAGGAGGCATGGCAGCACAGGACACTGATAAAGATGCAGGCTGGAAGGAGGAGGCATGGCAGCACAGAGCACTGATAGGTGCAGGCTGGGAGGAGGAGGCATGGCAGCACAGGACACTGATAGATGCAGGCTGGAAGGAGGAGGCATGGCAGCACAGAGCACTGATAGGTGCAGGCTGGAGGGAGGAGGCATGGCGGCAAGGACACTGATAGGTGCAGGCTGGGAGGAGGAGACATGGCAGCACAGGACACTGATAGGTGCTGGCTGGGAGGAGGAGACATGGCAGCACAGGACACTGATAGATGCAGGCTGGAAGGAGGAGGCATGGCAGCACAGGACACTGATAGGTGCAGGCTGGGAGGAGGAGACATGGCAGCACAGGACACTGATAGGTGCAGGCTGGGAGGAGGAGACATGGCAGCACAGGACACTTGATAGGTGCAGGCTGGGAGGAGGAGACATGGCAGCACAGGACACTGATAGGTGCAGGCTGGGAGGAGGAGACATGGCAGCACAGGACACTGATAGGTGCAGGCTGGGAGGAGGAGACATGGCAGCACAGGACACTGATAGGTGCAGGCTGGAAGGAGGAGACATGGCAGCACAGGGACACTGATAGGTGCAGGCTGGAAGGAGGAGACATGGCAGCACAGGGACACTGATAGGTGCAGGCTGGGAGGAGGAGACATGGCAGCACGGGACACTGATAGGTGCAGGCTTGAAGGAGGAGACATGGCAGCACAGGGACACTGATAGGTGCAGGCTGGAAGGAGGAGGCATGGCAGCACAGGACACTGATGGCTGCAGGCTGGAAGGAGGAGACATTGCAGCACAGGACACTGATGGGTGCAGGCTGGAAGGAGGAGACATGGCAGCACAGGACACTGATAGGTGCAGGCTGGAAGGAGGAGACATGGCAGCACAGGACACTGATAGGTGCAAGCTGGGAGGAGGAGGCATGGCAGCACAGGACACTGATGGGTGCAGGCTGGAAGGAGGAGACATGGCAGCACAGGACACTGATAGGTGCAGGCTGGAAGGAGGAGACATGGCCTCACAGGACACTGATGGGTGCAGGCTGGAACGAGGAGACATGGCAGCACAGGACATTGATAAGTGCAGGCTGGGAGGAGGAGGCATGGCAGCACAGGACACTGATGGGTGCAGGCTGGAACGAGGAGACATGGCAGCACAGGACACTAAGTGCAGGCTGGGAGGAGGAGGCATGGCAGCACAGGACACTGATAGATGCAGGCTGGAAGGAGGAGGCATGGCAGCACAGAGCACTGATAGGTGCAGGCTGGGAGGAGGAGGCATGGCAGCACAGGACACTGATAGATGCAGGCTGGAAGGAGGAGGCATGGCAGCACAGAGCACTGATAGGTGCAGGCTGGAGGGAGGAGGCATGGCGGCAAGGACACTGATAGGTGCAGGCTGGGAGGAGGAGACATGGCAGCACAGGACACTGATAGGTGCTGGCTGGGAGGAGGAGACATGGCAGCACAGGACACTGATAGATGCAGGCTGGAAGGAGGAGGCATGGCAGCACAGGACACTGATAGGTAGTGTTGTCCGGATCATGAACGATTCGGATCTTTGATCCGAATCTATTTTATGAGTCGATCATCCGAATCATCAAAATGAACGATTCGGATCGCAAAAGGGGCGGGGCCAGAAGCGACACGCCCCCTCTCAGCGGGCAGCGGGCTCCTGGAAGCAGAGCTGAGATGGATCGCTCTGTTGGATGCGAGGCAGCCTTGCAGGGACAGCAGGTAGATGAGAGAGAGGGGACATGGGTGCCACTGCCAGATATGTGTATAGAGCACACATACTGGCTGCAATGTGCTGCCCATTATAGGCTGTCTGTTCCGTAGTGCTGCACAGTGATCACATTGGAAAATTTTGGCTCAGCACAGCTCAGTAACTTTGCAGGCACTGTGATTGCAGGGCAAAATGATCCTCCTCCACTCGGCACTAAAGAGCTGCACTTATCTTCTGGGAATGCTTTCTATCACTGTGCGACGTTTGCATGGAAAGTACACAGATGAGCATATAGGTGAAATACATGTAAAGCATATGATTGCAGCATGTGGGTATTGTGTGCACAAACATTTCTGCTCTCTGCTCGTCCCTCCTCCCTTCTCTGTCCACTCCCTGCCCTCTGTCCATCTTCTCCCCTTCTCTGTGTGTCCACCCCCCTCCCCTTCTCCTGTCCACAGACCTGTCCTGCTAGTCATTTCACCCCGAATGCTTCGGTAGTAAAATGATCCGAGATTCGGATCAAAGATCCGGATCTTTTCAATGATCCGATTCGAATCATCCGGATCATTGAAAAGATCCGAACTTCCCATCTCTACTGATAGGTGCAGGCTGGGAGGAGGAGACATGGCAGCACAGGACACTGATAGGTGCAGGCTGGGAGGAGGAGACATGGCAGCACAGGACACTGATAGGTGCAGGCTGGGAGGAGGAGACATGGCAGCACAGGACACTGATAGGTGCAGGCTGGGAGGAGGAGACATGGCAGCACAGGACACTGATAGGTGCAGGCTGGGAGGAGGAGACATGGCAGCACAGGACACTGATAGATGCAGGCTGGAAGGAGGAGGCATGGCAGCACAGGACACAGCAGGTAGCACAAGTACTATGAGCTGAATTATTCGGCATGGCAACCCCATAGCTATGTCAGTGGGGCGGTAGATTTCCTTGTCACTAATTGGGGACATGCATATTAATTCCCAGTGAAGCAGTGCCTGGCTTTTTTTTTTTTCCTGAAGATCTCCACCTCCTGGCTACAAATGGTACATATGAAATAATTGTAGATATTTCACATTTACACGATTTACAAAAAATATTTTATAACTGAACCAATATTTAACTCTGTGTACACTTTAAATCTATTAGGCTGAATTCACAGTGGTCAGTTGCAGAACGCTCGCTGCAGTGGAGACTGGTAGTCTTTAATGCAATGCCTGCATGCAGTCAGTTATAACTGATCACGTTATTCTAACGTAGCACTGTGAACAGGCCCCTAGAAGTGTATGGGCAGTGAGTTGACATGCAGAATAATTCTGCAACTGAGCACTGTAAACTAGCCCAGCCCTTAGGACTAAGTAATTTACAATCTTGTACTTTCAAAAGGTTGGATCTGGTTGTGTGGGTTATGAATCTTTGCCACCTTTAGGTGCTTAGTTAGATTTAAGTGGTCTCAGATTTTGTTAAATTGAACCTTTGATGACCTCTGGTCTGTATGTTGGCCATGTGGTGTCCCTGTAGCAGCAGTAGTCTGTACAGGTACACTTGACCTGCTGTACCTGCGCTCTGCTGCTCTGGCAGGTTTCTCATGTACCTCTACAACTTGCATCCTGTAGTTGGAACAGTCAAATACACCTCCTGCTGGTTTTGCTCATATAATGCACCTTCTGCTACACTATGTGTATGTTATTTGCATGAAGTTTGTTATGGTAATGTGAGCATGTTGGCGCATGTTCTTCACAAATGCACAGTTGAAAGTGCGTTTGGATAACGTGGTCCGTTACACTGAAAAGATTTCAACATGCCCATGCAATTGTATGTGCAATGCAACCTGCACAGTGTGAACATACCTTAAAGGACAACTGAAGTGAGAATGTTGAGGCTGCCATTTATTTCCTGTTAAACCATACCAGTTGCCTGGCAGTCTTGCTGATCTATTTGGCTGCAGTAGTGTCTGAATCACTCCAGAGAGAAGCATGTCGCTAATCTTTTCAGGTCTGAGAATAATGTCAGAAACGCCTGATCTGCTGCATGCTTGTTCAGGGGCTATGGCTAAAATTATTAGAGGCAGAGGATCAGCAGTATAGCCAGGCAAATGGTATTGTTTGAAGCGGGAGGGATATGGAAGCTTCCATATTTATTTGCTTTTAGTTATCCTTTAACCTCCCTGGCAGTAAGCACGACACTGTGTCGGGCTAGCCGCCGCCGCAGGGGATCGCATGGCCCCGGGAGGATTTTTTTTTCATAAAATGTGTTCAATTTTCTTCAGCTAGCACTTGGCTAGCTACCTGTGCCCCCCAAGTGCCTCCGCTCTCCCCCGATCCCCGCCGCAATACATACCCCCCAGGGATCCCGCGATGGCGCAGCCTCCCGATCAGCTCCAGGCTTCGCTATGGGGAGGATCGGGACTGCGCATGATGTCGATGTCATGTCCGATCGTCGACATAGCGACGACTGAAGCTAATTGGGAAGCTGCGGCTCTCGCGGGATTGTGGACGGGTGAGTGTTGCCGGCGGCGATTAGGGGGAGCAGATAGGTGCCGGGGGACTTGGGGGACACACTATGCTAGCTACGAAGTTTAAAACCACTTTTTTTTCTAAAAATCCCTCCCGTGGACGCAGCCTCATAAACTGCGTACCGCCAGGGAGGTTATCAGGCTTTTTATAGCAATATAAGTGCTACTTACCCGGGGCTTCATTCAGCCCCAAGCTCCCAGCATGTCCCATGCTGCAGCTTTCCCCGCAGCCGTTCGCCGCCTCCCGGTCCACGGTGAGGACGTCAGGCTGACCTGGAGGTCGGCCTGTACTGTGCCTGCGCGAGCAGTGTTGTCAATCACCTCCACGTGGACCGGTGCGTACTGCGCAGGCATCGCACCCCACCAGATTGTTCCCTGCGGCAAACTGTGCCAACAGGGAATTTTGTGTGGCCCCGCCCCCCTGAATGTGTAAGCCAGTGACATTAGGCATCAGAAACGTCTGACCCCTCCGTCACATGCATGCTTCCAGACAGGAAGTATCTTGGGATTTTGCCGATACGCAACCCGCAACAATCTGTAAAGAGTGGTTGCGTTGCCATTGACCCCCAATAGTCGTGCACTGCGCAACACAGCTCATAACCCCTTGAGACAGACTACTTCCGTCACACTGCGGGGACTGTGGCTTGCCTCAGGTCCTGTAGAGCTTGGGCACCGGGGGACATTTTACACTTGCGGAGAGATAAGCCAAGTGTACGTTGGTCATTGCGATATCAAACGCTGTTACCTAAACGCACCAGATCCGATCAATCCTGCCGCGCCAATTTTCCTCCAATCCAATAAAATTATGATGAGGTGGATCGCCTGATGTAAGGCCACCTTAACAAATCCATGTAATAGAAGCGTAAGTTGAGTGAATACAGTGAATGGATAATTTAGGCATTCCCTCATATTGAAGTGGTAAGATTGAACAATTAAGATTGTATCATTTGTGGGCACCTTTAGATTGTCCACTTCCAGATGCATACAATTTGCATGCAAAGCAGAGTCATTAGTCTCTGGCCATTTCTTGTCACCAGTGTTCCCAAGGCTCCAGCTCATCGCCACGACTTAACATTCATCCAATCAGAGCCTTGCGCTTTAATATTTAATGCCGCATCAAAACTACCTGCCATGGCCATTTTTATTGCATTTCCACTAACCTTTCCTATGAATATAGTGATTTATGTGTGGTGTATTTGCTTTGGAATAGCTCTGTTGATTTTTTCACTTGGTGTTTCTGCAACAATACTTTCCATTGAATTTTGTTTCACGATGACCGAACAGGAGGTGCGTTTTTTAAAGAGACTCTGAGCACCTCTCATGGGTATGCCTTTAAGACTCTGACCAGTACTGCAAAGTACTTAAAGATGCATTCCTTTCTGTAGCTTGTCCTCACCTCTTTCATTTGACGCCTGAATCGCCATTCTACACCAAACAGTTTTTGTTCAATTTCAGTTTAAAAATCTCTGCTGCCATCTTGGCTATATTATAACTTCTGGGTCACCCCTGTCCTCTCTGTTAGAGAAGTGCATCACTGAATGAAGCAGGAAGAGGAAGTGACACGCATGGCCATTGCAAGAGACTCCTCCAGAGGGGTCATAGCACGACTTTGTTGGAAGTTGTCTGTCCTAAAGGCATGCCTATGAGGGGTACTCGGAGTCCCTTTAATAGTATACTGTGTTCCAGACATCTCAAACTGTTGAGTGCAATAAAATCGCAGCAGTTTATTGCTTGCTCACGGAGATGCCTTAAAAGACAACTGAAGTGAGAAAACTATGGAGGCTGCCATATTTATTTCCTGTTAAAGCATACCAGTTGCCTGGCAGCCCTGCTGATCTATCTGGCTGCAGTACTGTCTGAATGACACCAGAAACAAGCATGCAGCTAATCTTGTAAGATCTGACATGTCAAACACCTGATCTGCTGCATGCTTGTTCAGGGGCTATGGCTAAAAGTATTCGAGGCAGAGGATTAACAGGACAGCCAGGCAACTGGTTTTGCCTAAAGAACCATTATTGCGGGGAAAAAAAGTAGGCAGTTAAAATCTAACAGAACCAACAGGTTTTGGGCCAGTCCATCTCCTCATGGGGGATTCTCAGGGTTTTCTTTGTTTTCAACAGCATTTCCTGAATAGCAGTTTAACTGCCAAAAAAGTAAGATACCAGCCAGCCTCCCTACTCACTTGCCCACTATTTTCTCAGTTAGACTTTGCAACTGCTGTTCAGGAAATGCTGTTGAAAACAAAGAAAACCGTGAGAATCCCCCATGAGGAGATGGACTAGTCCAAAACCTGTCAGTTCTGTAAGATTTTAACTCCTTACTTTTTTTTGCGATAGCGGTCCTTTAAAAGGAAATAAATATGGCAGCCTCCACAACCCTCTCACTTTAGGTGTCCTTTAATTAAAGTAAACCCGCAGCAAACGCAACTGATAAAAAAAACGAGAATGTTCGGTTACCTACACTGAGAATTGCGATGCTAAAATTTGTCAGCTCAGGGATGAAAGCAGATCTACTAAGGTAATGCTGAACTGACCGTTAAGCCCCCATACACATGTCAGATGGAAGACATTCAAGATGAATGAGTGATCGACCAATTACCAAAAAAAAAAAAAATGGAAGCGCATGACTGAAAAGGACAATGATTGTGCAACTATTCTGTCACTTTGGCTCATCTGCCTGTCACATTGGGCTCTATTCACAATGAGTTACCGCATGAGGTAATTTAGGTCGTGATAAATACCGACCAAAATATCTTCATTTTGAAAATTCACTTTTTTTTTTCTCCCTAAATTGCCTCTTGCAGTAAATGTGAGGTAATTACCTCAAAATGTATCTCCAATTTGAATAGTTGGTGTTAATTAATGATTTTTTTTTATCACCTAGAAATGGTAGGTGATAATTATCACTTTTCTGCTGTTGGCCCTCAGGATGGAGCCTTTTGAGCTTTGTTTGCTCGGGTTTATGTCAATTTTACATAGAAGGCTGAAAAGATTTGTGTCTAATCTCAAGGCGCACTTTCAGACCTTGTACTGCCTTTTAGATGATTTTATAGATGCCGAGTAGGAAATTCATCTCTGCTCTAAAAGATAAGCAACAGCATAATTACCTTTACAGAAAAACATTTATTTGTTACAGCTGATACAAATCCTGCAATAAATCTCTAGTGTGTACTTCCTGCTTTCATGGAAGCAGACATAGGGTTAATATCCTGTGTTTACAAATTAGTTGCTCTACTGAAGCAGCCAGCTGGCACAGCTGAGAGATCAAATTACAGTTGTGATTATTTACAGATGAGGGGGAATTAGACAGGCTAAATTATATACATACAAGGTGCATTTCTATGTTTTCCTTCTGTCCTGTGCAAGAGTTGAGGTCCTACTTTAAGGGCTCGTTCCCACTATCGCGAATCTGCATGCGTCCAACACATGCAGATCCGCACATGTAATGCAAGTGGATGGGCCTGTTTCCACTGTAGCGTTGTTTCAGCGTGAAAAAAACGCACAAAAGAGCCAACGATTTCGCCTGCGTCGGGAATCCGTGCGAATCGCCGCTAATGTATTTAATAGTAAAAACGCATGCGTTTGTTACATGCGTTTTTACCCGCGATTTCGCGTGCGATTTCGCACCTTTTTCAATTTTATTTAGCCCTGGCAGTGTCATGGTTAATTTCGCATGGCACCCTGCCATGCGAAATCGCATGCGAAATCGCGGGTAAAAACGCATGCGGAAACTCATCCGCATGCGTTTTTACAAGCGTCGGAATGCGGCCGAAATCGCGTCGCAACAGTGGGAACAAGCCCTAAATGTGACAGGCTTTCCTGGGTCGTCTCTGTGTAATGGGTGGCAAGCATATGGGCTGCCCTGCAGTGGTCAAAAAAAGCATTATTTCCATACATATCACTGACTGTTTTATCACCTGTTTTACCGCACTTATCAAACATTTATCACACTTGGTAAATTTTTTGTGAATACTTTAAAAAATCGGTAATTATCACTGGAGGTAATTTTTCACCCAAAAAAGTTACCGCACATGTTATTGTGAATAGAGCCCATGGTGTTGGCCAAAAATCATTTTAATCAAGTGTGTACAGGAATCTGTAGATCATGAATGGTGCACGTGCAAGGTGCAGCTGTGTGAAAAGCAGTGTGGTGACCCTGTTATTTAAAATTTGCATCCGCCCAATGTAGTAGGGAAGTATTTGTGCAGCATTGTGATGATAGAATCCATCCACCACACCAGAACTTTATAAGTTGATAGCTGTATGTCTGTAAATAGCATCTAAAGTTGGTAGCACAATGTTTGTAAGTATATGTGTATGGCTGTTAATTTATATACAGTATTTGTAGCTAAGTTTCCGGAAGTGTCCTTAACGTCACTTCCGGCACATCAGGTTTTCCGGCTGTGCATGCAGATTATATGACTATTCATCGGTAATATACAGTGGTGTTTATACACGTTAGCAGTAATGATGCTCGCTCTTGACTCTATCTTACATCTTTGATCATTCTTTTTGAATGATGTCCATCTGATGTGTATAGGCAGCTTAAGGTGGGCAGCATGTCTCTATTAGGCCTGGAACCTACTACAAAGCGCAAATCGCTAGCACAATCGCTAGTGTTTTGAAGTAGTTTTGTGAGCGAATTTCATGAGCAATTTAAGTGTAAGCTTTTTGCCAGCGATTGTGATAGCAATTTGATTAGCGATTTCATTTCTGATTGCTCCTTACAAATTATATTTTACAGTTTGCAGTAATTTAAAATCGCACACAAATCTCTATGTGTAGCGATCAATGAGCGTTTTACCAGCGCTTTAATACTTTACGTTGAAGCACAAATGCTCCCAAAATGCGATTTTGCTTCTTGCCATCGCTACTGTGGAATTTGTTACATTTACATTGGCAGAGTGTTTAGGGAAATCGCCAGCGATTTTAAAGCGCTCCCTAAATGCTCAAAGCACTCTAGTGGCGTTCCAGGCCTCAGTCAGTGAAGCCATCCATCCCATGAGAAATATAGGAAGTAGGATAAAGGGGAGGAACTTCCTCCTTTCACTGGAGGGTTTTCTCCTGATACTCTTGACAACAAAATGAGTGAATAGTTCTGAAATAAAATATTTTGGTATGCGGTTTTCATTGTAAGGAAGTTCTGTGTACTTTTATCATTTGCTAGTTCTTTATTCCTCAGGTTTTCTTCAGGTTCAGTGAATGGATGGACACTAATGCATCTAAAAAAAATTGAAATTTTACTTTTGCTGTAAACTTATATCGGTGCTGCATTATATTGTTAAATAGTTTTGTTGCCAAGATTTCTCACTAGCTGTGAATTTCTACAACTCACTCTAATGCCATCTAACTATCACTTCTTTACTAACTCTTTGGGGTACAGACCTCCCAGAAATGCCTATCTTGCTGTAGGAGGAACTGCTTGCTTTCAGCTCCTCGACTAATCCAGCAAGTTTTGACACTCCCATCTGTCTTGTAGGAACGCCGCGTAATGTCTGATTTTTACACACACGTAAAAACCATGGTGAACAAGATGAAAACCTGTTCACCAGAAATCCTTGCAATGTACAGGACTGAACACAGTCCAGCGTTTCTAAGCAGAAGTGGAATTTAGTTGTAACGTAACCTGACATGTTAGGTTGTTGTTAGAAAAAAAAAAACAACACTGTACAAGTTTTGATATAGAATGCAAGTTTACAGAATTCTTTTTGAGAACTAACCTGTCTTGTCTTTCTCTTCCTGTGCTAAATCTCCTCTTTTCATTAAAAATTCAGCCTGTCTATTGTCTCTGGAGCTGTCTGTGTTGTTTTCTCTATAGTTTTCTCTATTGTCCTCTAATTATCTAAGTGTTATAGACTGAAGTGAGAAGACTATGGAGGCTGCCATGTTGATTTCCTTTTAAGCAATACCAGTTGCCTGGCAGCCCTGCTGGACTCTTTGGCTGCAGAAGTGTCTGAATGACACCAGAAACAAGCATTCAGCTAATCTGTCAGATCTGACAATAATGTCAGAAACACCTGATATGCTGCATGCTTGTTCAGGGGCCATGGCTAATAGTATTAGAGGCAGAGGGTCAGCAGGCAACTGGTATTGCTTAAAAGGAAATAAACATGGCAGTCTCCATATCCCTCACTTTCCAGTTGTCTTTTAAGCTAAAAGCTCATTAATTCTACATGTTAATGTTTTCATTAGGTTTATTTTTGTTTCCTAAAGTGTACCTGAGATGGAAATGGCAAGAAAAATATACATACCTGGTGCATTCTCCAACCCCCTCCAAGCTTACCGCCCCCTCCCCTTCCTCCGCCGTCTGCTTCACCCGCAACTGGCCCTGGAAAATCCTCCAAACAGCGCAGGTGCAGTCCGGACGTGCGCGCTCCCTCATCTCCCTCCTGGTGTCGGCAGTGCACATGGCCTGGATGCGCACAGTCTACCCCGGACCGGAGGACTTTCTGGGGCCAAATGTGGAAGACCCAGGAGGAGGTCGGCTAGAGTGCGATAAGCCTGGAGGGGGCTGGAGGAAGCCCCAGGTATGCATTTTTTTTTCCTTTCCATCCCCCCCCCCCCCATGGATTTGCAAACCACTTAGGCCACATACACACATCAGACCATAGTCTTTTGAAAATGAAAGATCACAGACTAATCTTACCCCCTTCCATGTAGTATGAGAGCCATACCTACACAGTCTATTCTATGGAGCTGAACTCCACATCAGACAGAAATCTTTGCAAGATGCTGCACACATGCAACAGATCAGTATCTGCAAAAGATCTGTTCTTGCCAAAGATCCGTTCCTGCAAAATGCATTCATAGTCTATGATATCTGCAGATCTCATACACACCTTGTTTAACTGACATTCATCTGCAGATCCGATCCACCAGGATGGATTTTCAGATCTGCAGATGATTGTCTGATCTGCAGATGAATGTCTGTTAAACAAGGTGTGTATGATGATCTGCAGATCAGACAATCATCTACAGATCTGAAGATCCATCCTGGTAGATCTGATCTGCAGATGTATGTCTGTTAAACAAGGTGTGTATGATGAGCTGCAGATCTCATAGACTATGAATGCAATTTGCAGGAACGGATCTTTGGCAGGAACAGATCTTTTGCAGATACTGATCTTTTGTGTCTGTACAGCATCTTTGTGTGCAGCATCTTGCAAAGATTTTTTTCTGATGGGGAGTTCAGCTCCATAGAAAAGACTGTGAAGGTATGGCTCTCATACTACATGGAAGGGGGTAAAATTGGTCTGTGATCTTTCATTTTCAAAAGACTATGGTCTGATGTGTGTATGTGGCCTTACTCTTTAGGGACAGTCACACAGCCACAGGTCACAAGTAGGGTAACAGGCAGCTAGTGAATAAAAAGGGCGCCGCCATTCACTCCCATAATAAATATTGTTTAATGGGCGCTGAACAGGAAAAAAGAGCGCTGGAGATTAACGTTTTATAACTGCGCCTGTTGATCATTAATGTTTTATAACTGCGCCTGTGACAAATCACGTTTACAAATATATTAAACATATCTGTTGTATGTAACTAAAACGTTATTTAAAATTTTAAAACTTACTATTTGTAAAACATTATTATTCACACAATAAAGCGACTAAGGGGGGGGGGGGGGGTGTCTTAGCGTTAGGCACCAACAGGGGAGATTTAGGGTTAGGCACCACCAGGGGGGTCTAGGGGTTAGAGATAGGTACAGGGTGGGTTCTGTGTGAGAGTAGGGTTAGGTATAGTTACAGTAAAATATACACCACCAGGGGGGTGGTTAGGGTTGGGCACCACCAGGGGGTCTAGGGGTTAGGGATAGGTACAGGGAGGGTTCTGTGTGAGAGTAGGGTTAGGTTTAGTTGTACTAAAATGTTAGTAATATTTAGGAATGTTTTACTACAGTTATTTTTTCATGGTTACAAACAATATTTTCAGATTTTATTACATGAAGAAACGATAAATGAAGGTTATACACAATGTTATACAATCATAATATATATATTACCGTTTTTTTTAACAAACGTTATTATAAGTTTAACTTTCAAAATAAGGAAGATTATCGTTTTTACAATTTGCGAACTCATACACATTATTTAATGCACTGAATTAGACCCTAGCCACAGGGGTCAGTAACAAGAAAAAAATACATATATCCAGGCACATCGCCTCTAGTTAGGACATTATATAAGTTATTAAGGAAAGGGAGGTGCACTCCCTCCTTCCCCTGTATGGGCCGGTGCACACCAAAAACCGCTAGCAGATCCGCAAAATGCTAGCAGATTTTGAAACGCTTTTTCTTCTTTTTCTGTAGCGTTTCAGCTAGCGTTTTGCGGTTTTGTCTAGCGGTTTTGGTGTAGTAGATTTCCTGTATTGTTACAGTAAAGCTGTTACTGAACAGCTACTGTAACAAAAACGCCTGGCAAACCGCTCTGAAGTGCCGTTTTTCAGAGCGGTTTGCGTTTTTCCTATACTTAACATTGAGGCAGAAACGCATCCACAATCCAAAAAATGCCTCACCCAGGCATTTTTCGTTTCTGCAAAATGCCTCCCGCTCTGGTGTGCACCACCCCATTGAGATACATTGACCAAGCAGATCCGCAGCCGCAAGCGGATCTGAAAACGCCCAAAAAGCCGCTCGGTGTGCACCAGCACTGTGTGTTTGTCAGCATGCACACAGCTTATGCTGGTGTATGTGCATGGTGCACACGGATACATAACGTTAGCTCCCTTGTGCGATTGGTAAGATGCGCTATCTGTCCCGGGAAAGGACGTCAGGATGTGTGCTCCTAATCCATTGATAGGTTTGAGGCAATGAATGTGTTTGCATGTCTGCACTATGCATGTTACAGGGCCAGAGTTAGGACACCTATGTTTACCTGGGTACTTCTGCGCAGTATAGGTGACTAAGCATAAGAATGCATTCTTCTGTGAACTAAGACCCCGGCTTTTAACTTAGCTGTAGGGATAACAGTTGTGCCTGGATGAGTGAATCTGTGAATGCATTTGTTTGAACACTTGCATGCGAGAGTGCGAAGGGTTAATAGATTTTTTTCTCCCAAGGCAACAATCGGCCTTTTTACTTTATTAACCACTTCGCATTCAGTCCTTGTTTCCCACTTATGGACCAGAGCAGTTTTGGCAGTTTAGCTATGTACTTATTTAGAGTGACCAGATTTTCGTTGGCTCAACCTGGGACGGGGGAGGCCCGCGCAGCGCTGAAAAATGGGTGTGGCCATGACATTGTATGGGCGGAGCTAACATAATGGTGTAACAGTGAGGCATAAGAAAGCAGTGTTTACGCCATGATGTGGTCAGACGAGGATTCGCATCATGGGTGTGCAGAAACTGTGTGATGTTATTTAATAGTATACCGTAACCCCAAAGCAGCAAGCATAGCCAACTATGACCATTAAATAATAAATGCAGCAACAGTTACCCCAGACACCAGAAAATAAACGCAATGTGGGAAAAATTTCAGCACAAAATAAATAAATGCAATGGGCAACATGTCAGCACAAAATAAACGCATTATGGGCAACATGTCAGCACAAAATAAACGCATTGTGGGCAACATGTCAGCACAAAATAAACGCATTGCGGGCACAAAATAAACGCACTGTGGGCAACATGTCAGTACAAAATAAATGCAATGTGGGCAACATGTCAGTACAAAATAAACGCACTGTGGGCAACGTCAGTACAAAATAAACGCACTGCGGGCAAACATGTCAGCACAAAATAAACGCGCTGTGGGTAACGTTAGTACAAAATAAACGCACTGCGGGCAAACGTCACCAGAAAATAAACGCACTGCGGGTAAACATGTCACCAGAAAATAAACGCACTGCGGGCACACGTCACCAGAAAATAAACGCACTGCGGGTAAACGTCACCAGAAAATAAACGCACTGCGGGTAAACATGTCACCAGAAAATAAACACACTGTGGGCACACGTCACCAGAAAATAAACACACTGCGGGCACACGTCACCAGAAAGTCACCAGAAAATAAACGCACTGCGGGCAAACATGTCACCAGAAAGTCATCAGAAAATAAACGCACTGCGGGCACACGTCACCAGAAAATAAACGCACTACGGGCACACATGTCACCAGAAAATAAATGCACTGCGGGCACACGTCACCAGAAAATAAACACATTGTGGACAAACATGTCACCAGAAAATAAACGCACTGCGGGCAAACGTCACCAGAAAATAAACGCACTGCGGGCACGCGTCACCAGAAAATAAATGCACTGCGGGCACACGTCACCAGAAAATAAACGCACTGCGGGTAAACGTCACCAGAAAATAAACGCACTGCGGGTAAACATGTCACCAGAAAATAAACACACTGTGGGCACACGTCACCAGAAAATAAACGCACTGCGGGCAAACATGTCGCCAGAAAATAAACGCACTGCAAGCAAACGTCACCAGAAAATAAACGCACTGCGGGCACACATGTCACCAGAAAATAAACACACCGCGCGCACACGTCACCAGAAAATAAACGCACTGCGGGCAAACGTCACCAGAAAATAAACGCACTGCAGGCAAATGTCATCAGAAAATAAACGCACTCCGGGCAAACATGTCACCAGAAAATAAACGCACTCCGGGCAAACATGTCGCCAGAAAATAAACGCACTCCTGGCAAACATGTCGCCAGAAAATAAACGCACTGCGGGCAAACGTCACCAGAAAATAAACGCACTGTGGGCAAAGTTCACCTGGAAAAAGAGCATTTACTCACCTGGCAGAAGACTCCTCTGGCGCACATCTCCCCTGGACGATCCTCCCGAAGTCTCCCGCGCTGACAGGCAGAGCAGGGCTACGGCAAGATGGCACCCGAAGCCCTGTACTGGAGACACAAATAGTCTCCAGTGCAGGGCTTCGGCAGCCATCTTGCCGTAGCCCTGCCTGCCGGTGTCGGAACACCGGAAGACAATAAGGAGGCTGGAGCGGGGCTGCGGGCAATGAACTGGCACGGCGTCTATAGACGCCGCTGCCAGTTCATGAGGATACAGTGACCAGAGTCCCGAGGCCGGGACGTCCCGCTGCTGAAAGCGGGATGGTTCCCGGGACCTCATGCAGCCTGGGACAGCTGACCCCGAATCCGGGACGCGTCCCGGGCAATCCGGGACGTCTGGTCACTCTAACTTATTTAATCAGGAATAACTTTATCCCTACTTAGAACACAGAAATGAAATATATATTGTTTTTTTTTTATCAAGACAAACTAGGCTTTCATTGTATGACATTTTTTTCCCTCAAACAATTTTGTTTTCTATGAATATTAATGGGAAAACAAAGAAAAAAAATAGAAAAAACATTTTTCAGTTTTACCAATTCCAGTTTAAGGCTGCTTTCACAGTGGGACGTTACAGGCGCACGTTAGAGCAGCCTGTAACGCACCCCAACGCACAGCAATGAAAAATCAATGGGCTGTTCACAGTGCCCACGTTGCGTTACAGTGCAACGCTGCACATCCGTTGAGAGTGCTGCATGCTGTGCGTTATAGACTGTGCGCACATGCTCACTAGTGTTGGGGAGGAGTGGAGAGCGGCCAGGCACATGGCTAATTAATATTCACTGCACGGTGTGATGTGCAGTGTTTACTTCCTGGTGCGGTCGCTCTGTGCTGCGATTGGCCGGCGGGACCACGTGATGCCGCATGCGTCCAAGAGTACACATCACGGACGATAGAGTGAGCTGCACAACGCGGCTCACTCTGACGTCCACATCAGAGAGCACCGGGCGTTGCGTTAGGGGCACGTTATGTGCCCTATAACAGCCCATAAACGCAACGTCCTGGAGTGTAAGTAGCCTGAAAATAAAAAGTGCTACTGTAGATAAAAAACAGAAATTTTGTTTGGCTATTCTTACCGCTTATCACAAAACTTAGATTATGTTCCTGTCACAATTTATGGTGAAGATATTTGATTCTGAAATAATGCTACAGAGTATTTTTCACTATGAAATGAGAAAATAAAAGTATTTTTAATAGTAAAAATCAATCTCATTAGCTCAGGGAACATATATTCCCATTCACCAATTAGTGCTGCTTCAGATAGTGCCAGAAATGTGCACAGGAGCAAGCCCAATCCTGCACAGCACTGCTTCAGCTACCAGACGTACATCTACTGTCTTGTGGCTTAGATGAAGTCACAGAGGACGTATATCTACTGACTCGTGGAAAAAGTGGTTAATGTCCCAGGCTTAATGTCTGTAGAGCAGGATTGCAGTCTCTATTGCCCACCGCGATGCTTTATCTTCCCAAAATTATTGCTGGTATAGGCCCCGAGTACAAGTGGCTGTCAATTTCTGAGCCAGATCTTCATTGTCCTGCGCATGCGCAGTTCGTAGTGTGAAGCATGTACGTACACACACACACACATATTTTTTTTATTTTTTTTTAAAGATTCTTTATTTATGAATAAGGTTTAACGAAGAGAAAATAACACCCCAAAGAAACAATAGGAGTACAACACAGTCAAGAATATACATAATACAGCATAACAGAAGGCAGCTAGCCAGTGCTGCCAGTTACGGTATTATTATTGAAGAGTAGTGAAGCACTTCCACAATCATTTAGGGCGAATCCCTATGTCCATCATATGCCCAAATTTCGGGAATATAATCCAAGGATACTTATGTATGCAATTGTAAGCACTTAAGTTAATGGGATATGGAGGCTGCCATATTTATTTCCATCTAAGCAATGCCAGTTGCCAGGCCCTCCTGTTATCCTCTGCCTCTAATACTATTAGCCGTAGCCCCTGAACAAGCATGCAGCAGATCAGGTGTTTCAGACTCTAAAGTCAGATCTGACAAGACTAGCTGCATGCTTGTTTCTGGTGTTATTCAGATACTACTGCAGAGAAAAAGACCAGCAGGGCTGCCAGGCAACTGGTAATGATTAAAAGGAAATAAATATGGCAGCCTCCGTATACCTCTTACTTCAGTTCCCCTTTAAAGGGAACCAGAGATGAAACTGAGATGGCAAAAAGAAAAGATGTTATACATACCTGGGGCTTCCTCCAGCCCCATATGCTCTGATCGATCCCACGCCGCCGTCCTCCGCCGCCTGCATCTACGAGAACCGGCTCCCGTCACTGATGTCATCGGAGCCAGCTACGCAGGAGAAGTGCGCCCTCTACGTATCTCTCCAGCGGCTGCTGCAGAGATACGCAAACAGCGCACTTCCCTTACGCTTAGACTGGCTCCGACTAACGGAAGAGCGGGGAGCCGGTTCTCGTAGATGAGGGCAGCGGAGGAGGGCGGCGTGGGATCAATCAGAGCATATGGGGCTGGAGGAAGCCCCAGGTATGTATAACATCTTTTTCTTTTTCATCTATGGTTCCCTTTAAGTTCACATGGCTGCCCCCCTGTGAGCGCCAGAGAGTCCTACGAATAGAACCTCCTGCCAGGAGGACATATAAAGAATTGGATACCCGAGGCCCAGTAGGATCATACTCTTGGGGATCTCCGCTAGAGTACGAAATCGTGGGCTCTGTCAACATACACAAATATAATTTGTACTAAGCATATGAGGCCAAACATATGGCGGGATGACTAAATACCTGAGTTTTGGAGAAAAAAGACCACCACCAATCAAATAAGCGAAACCTAGACTCAGGGTTCAGACCTACCATGAAGCCACCTGACTCACGTCATTCCGGCTGGAAAATCTAGGGGGCAGCGTTTAGACAAACAGTTTGGGCCATCTGGCACCTGCCATTTTTACACACATCCTCCCCCCTTCCTAGCCCACACACTACCCTCCTCATCCGTGCATCCCCAAATCCTCGTCCTCATTCGACTGGTGGCATCTGCCAGATCGGCCAATCACAGCTGCCTGCTGCTTTTGCTAACTGGTGCCGATGGTCTTGCGGGTGGGACCGGGGCACTGTCATTGGGTGATATAGGTCACTGCTACTGATCGAGTGCAGTGATTGGACCAATGACTGTGCTGCGGTCCCGCCCACGAGACGATTGGCACCAGTTAGCAAAAGGAGAAGCAGGTGTTATTGACACGTAACCAATCAATCAGGCGGGCCAATGCTTCTCATATATTATATCTTGTCGGTGATGGGGTGTACATGGGGGTATATATATATATATATATATCGCCTTAAATGGAACTTTAAGAAAAACATTTTCTATCCACCTCCATAGCTCTAGAAGCTAAATCACAACAACCTCACCACCAATTCGCAGGAAGGCCGAGATTCCATTAAGAGCTGTTTAGAAAGTCGCTGTGGAGATGAAATGATAATTCCTTCCAAAATTAGATTCCTTTTCCCCTGGTCCTGCTTCCTGCTGGTGTCTTGCCAGGTAAGTGACGTCATTGGTTGTGGATCCATATCTGCCAGCGCTCAGCCTCAGCAGATTGCACAATCCCCGCCAGAGCTATAAAACTGGATTAACCCGCTCACTGCCGCGCCAGTCTGCAGGTATTAAGAGAAGCTGTAATCTTTTCAGTTTTAATAATGCAATAAATAATATGGCTATTAAAGGCCAGACTCCATGCGCAGGCCTTAAAGCAAACCTGAACTCTGCAAAAAGTGGTACTATGAAGTACTTAAAGGGAAAGATCAGAGGTGGTTAAAGGATACCCGAAGTGACATGTGACATGATGAGATAGACATGTGTATGTACAGTGCCTAGCACACAAATAACTATGCTGTGTTCGTTTTTTTCTTTCTCTGCCTAAAAGAGTTAAATAAGGTATGCAAGTGGCTGACTCAGTCCTGACTCAGACAGGAAGTGACTACAGTGTGACCCTTACTGATAAGAAATTCCCCTTTTTTTTACCCCTTTCTTGCTCTTAGAAGTCATTTTCTGCTAGGAAAGTGTTTTATAGTTGGAATTTCTTATCAGTGAGGGTCACACTGTAGTCACTTCTTGTCTGAGTCAGGACTGAGTCAGCCACTTACATACCTGATATTTAACTCTTTCAGGCAGAGAAAGAAAAAAAGGAACACAGCATAGTTTACTGTGTGCTAGGCACTGTACATACACATGTCTATCTCATTATGTCACATGTCAGTTCGGGTATCCTTTAAAAAGCAAACCTACTTACCTGAGGCTTCCTCCAGCCCCTGGCAGCCGTCCTGTGCCCTCATCGCAGCTCCAGTCCTCCCCCACAAAATACCTCCTCTGGTTTAGCGTGCATCTCATGAAGTTGCGCTGAGGTCATCCGGGCTGTACTGCGCAGACTCAGTAGTTTAGGCCAGATGACGTCAGTGCTACTCAGTGAGCCGCATGATGAAGCGCAAATAGATGGCGACGTGCGCCACCGGAGCTGCGGCGAGGTAAGTAGATATTTGCTTTTTAATCATCCCAGACCTTCCCTTTAACTCAGAAGAGGGAAGCCTCTGGATTCAAATGAGTGTCTCCCCCCCCCACCCCCTTCAGCCTCGGGGATGCAGTGCTGTCAGCCCCAGAAAACCCGCGGTGCAGGTGCAGAAGGGCCTTTAGCATGCGGTAATATTTACCTATCTGCGCTCCTGCGGAGGCGCTAGAGTGGACCCAGTGGGGCTCTTTCCAACGCAGCCCAAGGGGAAGCTTGTATGTACTGAGTCTACGCAGGAGCGCGAATAGGTAAAGATTGCTGCATGCTGTTAAGGGGCTGCCTTTGTAAGGAGGAAGGGGGGAGCCTCATTAGGATCCAGAGGCTTTCCCCCTCCCGAGGTAAGTACTCCCAACACCCTTCTCCCTCCCCCAGGGCACAGGATTACTTTAAAGGGGAACTGAAGTAAGAGGTATACGGAGGCTGCCATATTTTTTTCCTTTTACTCAATACCAGTTGCCTGGCAGCCCTGCTGGTCTATTTCTCTGCAGTAGTATCTGAATAACACCAGAAACAAGCATGCAGCTAATCTAGTCAGATCTGACTTTAAAGTCTGAAACACCTGATCTGCTGCATGCCTGTTCAGGGGCTATGGTTAATAGTATTAGAGGTAGAGGATCAGCAGGGCTGCCAGGCAACTGGTACTGATTAAAAGGAAATAAATATGGCAGCCTCCGCATACCTCTTACTTCAGTTCCCCTTTAAGAGAAAAGGGAACTGAATACGGGCCCCAATGTCAAACCCTTGCCTAGGGCCTAATTTAGTCTTGAATAAACTCTGATCCGGCACACAGTAAGAATATTGCTTTGTTGTGATTACATGAACAATAATAGGTCCTAGTGAAAATGTTTTCTGCAGCAATCCTTTGAATAAATGACCAAATGGCTTTGGCTGCTAGTTACACACATCCCACTCCTGCTTCTACCAAAAGTACTGAAGTTGTCTTTGACAGGATTTCAGTTCTGCGTTTCCAGGCCTGACGCGCATCTGTTTAATGCAGGCCTCCAGCTACTGGCGTTATCTCCTGTTTGTTACTATGGATGAAATGTCACCCAGTTTGTGGAATTATCCCCAAAGGACGCGCTGTCATAACGGCTACCTCTTCAGGCCTGTCACACTCCACGGTTGGCGCAAATATCTCTAACTGGAAGCCACTCGCTCACCATTAATTACGCTGCGGAGCCCTCCCTGCGTCCCTGGAGTCCCGCGCTTCAATGATGATTATTATAAAAAATACATGGTGCTGTTAACCAGGAATGCTATAGAACAGCCGCTGACATCAAATAAATAAAGTAAACCCATTTATAAGCTGGAGAGGAGATGTTCTGTTTTCTCACCCGTAATTCAGAAGGGGGGGGGGGGGGGGGGTAGGTGGCTTTAAGTGCATTGGGGACCCCCATGGCAGCACATAATTGGGCCTCATTTACTAAAGTCATTGGAGCTGGAAGTCATTTGGAAATATAGAAGATGCTACAGAATGTGATGATTTGCAAATAATAATTTAAAGGGAACCTGAGGTGAGAGAGATATGGAGGCTGACATGTTTATTTCCTTTTAAACAATACCAGTTGCCTGGCAGCCCTGCTGAATTATTTGGCTGCAGTAGTGTCTGAATCATGCCAGAAACAAGCATGCAGCTAATCTTGTCAGGTATGACAATGTCAGAAACACCTGATCTGCTGCATGCTTGTTCAGCGGCGATGGCTAGAAGTATTAGAGGCAAAGGATCAGCAGGACAGCCAGGCAACTGGTATTGCTTTAAAGGGAACCTTAACTGAGAGGAATATGGATGTTTCCTTTTAGGTCTCTTTTCTACGAACTGTTCAGCTGTGTGCTCAGCAAGCAGTTGCCAGGCAGCAGTGAGTAGTTACCAGGCAGCGACAAGCAGTTACCAGGCAGCAGTGAGCAGTTGTGAGACTTTGAGAGGCATTTCACTGCCTAACAACAGTTCGTGGAAAAGAGGCCTTAAAGGAGAACTGTAGTGAGAGGTATATGGAGGCTGCCATATTTATTTCCTTTTAAGCAATACCAGTTGCCTGGCTATTCAGCTAATCCTCTGCCTCTAATACTTTCAGCCATAGGCCCTGAACAAGCATGCAGCAGATCAGGTGTTTCTGACAAATTTAGACAGATATGACAAGATTAGCTGCATGCTGGTTTCTGGTGTGATTCAGAAACTTCTTTAGGCAAATAGACCATCAGGGCTGCCACGCAACTGGTATTGCTTAAAAGGAAATAAATATGGCAGCCTCCATATCCCTCTCACTACAGTTCTCCTTTAAACAATACCATTGCCTGGCAGCCCAGCTGATCTCTTTGGCTGCAATAGTGGCTGAATCGCACACCTGAAACAAGCATGCAGTTAATCCAGTCTGACTTCAGACAGAGCACCTGATCTGCACGCTTGTTGAGGGGCTGTGGCTAAACGTATCAGCAGGAGAGTCAGACCGGCAACTGGTATTATTTTAAAGGGAACCTAAACTGAGAGGGATATGGATATTTTTCCTTTTAAACAATACCAGTTGCCTGTCTGCCCTGCTGATCTCTTTAGGTGCAGTAGTGGCTGAACCACACACCTGAAACAAGCATGCAGCTAATCCAGTCTGACTTCAGTCAGAGCACCTGATCTGCATGCTTGTTGAAGGGAAATGACCAGTCTGTAATTTTAATGGAAGGTTTATTATAGCCGTGAGAGACAAAATAACCACAAAAGAACCTTCAAAAACAAAACCCAGAGCCTCAAAGCCAGAGTTTGCATTGTAATGAATGACATAAGTATTTGATCCCCTATAAAAAGATGACTTAGGGCTTGGTGGCAAATCCCCTGTGGGCAGTCACAGAGGTCAGCGGTTTCTTGTAGTTGGCCACCAGGTTTACACACATCTCAGGAGAGATTTAGGTCCACTCCTGATCCTCTCCAAGTCGGTCACGTTTCTAGGCTGATGTTTGCCAACTTGAACCTACAACTCCTTCCACAGATTTCCTATTAGCATCAGGCCTGGAACCCACTGAAATCAGCAAACGCAAAACGCAACCGCTAGCGTTTTGTCTGAGCGGTTTGCAAGCGGATTCATGCGCGTTTTTGGTCGTGTTTTGCAAGATTGTATTTTTTTGCCCAGCGGGTGCGTAGCGTTTTGCGTTTTTATCCTAATTGGTCCTGTGAATTATTTTTAATTTTGTTACAGTGTGCTGAACTGCAAAACGCTAGCAAAACCGCTCAGTTTAGGTTTTGCTGAGCGTTTCTGCTAGCGTTTCAATACTTTACATTAAAGCGCGAACGCTCCCAAAATGCTGCAGGTCCTGCGTTTGCGTTTCTGGGAAATACAAACGCTCCTGTGGAAGTTGCCCCATCCATTAACATTAGCCCAGCGTTTTGGCAAACTGCTAGCGTATCGCAGTGCTGCCAAAAGCGCTCCTGTGGGTTCCAGCCCTAAGAGCTGGAGACTGGCTAGGCCACTCTAGGACCTTCATGGACGTCAACTTAAACCACTCCTTTGCTGCCTCGGCCATGTGTTTTGGGTCATTATCATGCTGGTATACCCATCCACCACCCATTTTCAATGCCCTGGCTGAGGGAAGGAGATTCTCACCCAAGATTTAACAATTCATGGCCCCATTCATTGTCCCTTGCATGTGGTGAAGGTGTCCTGTCTGCTGTCCTTTTAGCAGAAAAACATCCCCAAAGCATAATGTGTCCAGCTCCGTGTTTGGCCATGTGGATGGTGTTCTTGGGGTCTGATGCCAAAGAGCTAAATTTTGGTCTTCTCTGTCCACAACACTTTCACCCAGTTCTCCTCTTGATCATTCAGATGTGCATTGGCACACTGCAGATGGGCCTGTACATGTGCTGTCCTGAGCAGGAGGAGCTTGCGGGCTCTGCAAGACTTGTCCTTCACGCCATAGAGGGTTACCAATTTGTTCTTGGTGACTATGGTCCCAGCTGCCCTGAGATCATTGACACGTTCCGCCCGTGTAGTTCTTGGCTGCTTTGTCACCGTTCTCATGATAATTACAACTCCATGAGGTGAGAGCTAGCATGGAGCCCCAGACAGAGGGAGAGTGACAGTTATTTTGCA
Organism: Hyperolius riggenbachi; assembly: GCF_040937935.1. NCBI lineage: Eukaryota > Metazoa > Chordata > Amphibia > Anura > Hyperoliidae > Hyperolius > Hyperolius riggenbachi. Next base: position 298,397,782 of record NC_090652.1, read on the forward strand.
TTTCTTCCATCTGCAAGTGATCACACCAGCTGTTGTCACCTTCTCACCAAGCTGCTTGGCGAAAGTCTTGTAGCTCAGGTTAGCCTTTTGCAGGCCTACAATCTTGTCCCAGATATCCTTGAAAAGTTTTTTAGGGCTCTTTTCCACGGACAATTGAGCTGTGTGCTCAGCAAGCAGTTAAAAGGCAGTTGTGAGTGTTTGAGAGGCATTTCACTGCCTATCAACTGTCCGTGGAAAAGAGGCCTTAGTCTTGGCCATGGTGGCTAGTTTGGAATCTGAGAGATTGATTCCGTCTGTGGACAAGTGTCTTTTTATACAGATCCTATAACAATCTGGGATTAGGAGCACTCCCTTAAGCCTCCTTTCCACGGACTGTTGAGCTTTGTGCTCAGCACACAGTTACCAAGCGGCAGTGAGCAGTTACCAGGCAGCAGTGAGAAGTTGTGAGAGTTTGAGAGGCATTTCACTGCCTATCAACAGTCCATGGAAAAGAGGCCTCACAGAGGGTGTGCCTAATTGCAGCTCGTTACCTGCATACAGTGAAGACACCTGGGAGTCAGAAATGTTGCTGGATGATAGGGTATCAAATACTTATTGCAATCATTACATTGCACATCAAGCTCTCCCTTGGAGGTGAGACACTGAGATTTTGAGTGTTCTCTTGATATTCTGTATCTCACAGATGCAATAAGGACCTGTACACACTGAAAATCGCCAAGTGCAATCGCAGTGCGACTTTTTAAAATCGCATGTTTGGATTTTTGCTTGCGTTTTTTGCATAACTGGGCAAAATGCAAAATGGGCAAAATGCATTTGCATTTTTCTTGTGATTGGTGATTGGCTAAAAGCTCTTAAACAGGCAGTTGCAAGGTCTCCTGGGATTTCACCTAAAAAAAAAAAAAAAAAAAAAAAAAAAAAAAAACGCAATGCAATTTTTTGCATGTGATTTTTTTTTTTTTTTTTTTTTTTCTTTTTTTCAAATGCAGCACTCAAAAAGATCTGCAGTCAATGCAATTGCGATTTTCTAAAATCACATCGCGCCACTGTGTACAGTTCATAACGGTTTTCATTATTTTTAAAAAGGCTTTGTGATTGAAAAAAAATGCATGCAGTTTTAAAGGGATGCTTAAAGGGCAACTTAAGTGAAAATAAAAAAATGATTTTTACTCACCTGGGGCTTCCCTCGGCCCCCTGCAGCTGTCTGGTGCCCTCGCAGCCTCGCTCCAATCCTTCTGTCCCCGGCGGCGACCACTTCCGGGTTCGGCGACAGCCGCCTACAGGCTGGGAACGCGTTCCCAGCCGCAATATATCGCCCCCTATGCTGCTATTGCGGCAAGAAGGCAATAGCAGCATAGGGGGCGATATTTTGTGGCTGGGAATGTGAAGAATCACTCGCGTTCCCAGCCTGTCGGCGGCTGTCGCCGAACCCGGAAGTAGCCGCCGGCGGGGACAGAAGGATCGGAGGGAGATGGCGAGGGCACCGGACAGCTGCAGGGGGCTGAGGGAAGCCCCAGGTGAGTAAAAATCATTTTTTTATTTTCATTTAAGTATCCCTTTAAGCCATAGATAAAAAAAAAACAGTTTTATTCACCTAGGGCTTCTACCAGCCCCCTGCAGCCGTCCCATGCCCTCGCAGTCACTACAGCATCCTCCTGTCCCACACCGCCAGTTGGTTTGGTTTTTACTGACGTTTTTTTACTTTTGTTGGTACTTATCCATTAGCCGAGCGCATCCGGCAGGTGGCGACAAAACTCCACCAGAGTTACATCTTTCCCTAATATCCATGTCGGCCTGGAGGGGGAATAGTAATTAGCGCCACCTGCCGGATGCGCTCGGCTAACGGATAAGTACCCTTTTGTTTTTACTGACTGACGCTTCTCCTTCTATGCGCTATTACAGATGGGAATGCGAAGAAGGCTACGTGTGGCCAGGCCTGTCATCGAAAACTAAACTAGCTGGCGGCGGGGGACAGGAAGATCTGCGAGTGACTGCGAGGGCACGGGACAGCTGCAGGGGGCTGGTAGAAGCCCCAGGCAAGTAAAACTGATTTAGGTACTATTCCGTTAGCTGCGCGCAACCACCAGGTGGCGTTAATTACTATTCCCCCTCCAGGCCGCCATGGATAGTAGGGAAAGATACAACTCTGGTGGAGTTTTATCGCCACCTAGTGGATGCGCCCGGCTAACGGAAAAGAACCCTTTTTTTTTCTTTTTTTTTTTTGATCCATGGCTTAACCACTTCCCAACTGAGGGGTTTTACCCCCTGACCACCAGAGCAATTTTCACCTTTCAGCGCTCCTTCCATTCATTCGTCTATAATTTTATCATTACTTATCGCAATGAAATGAACTATATCTTGTTTTTTTTCGCCACCAATTAGGCTTTCTTTAGGTGGGACATTATGCCAAGAATAATTTTATTCTAAATGTGTTTTAATGGGAAAATAGGAAAAAATGTGGGAAAAAATTTATTATTTTTCAGTTTTCGGCCTTTATAGTTTTTAAATAATGCATGCTACTGTAATTAAAACCCATTAAATGTATATGCCTATTTATCCCGGTTATAAAACCGTTTAAATTATGTCCCTATCACAATGTTTGCCGCCAATATTTTAGTTGGAAATAAAGGTGCATTTTTTTCAGTTTTGCGTCCATCCCTAATTACAAGCCCATAGTTTATAAAGTAACAGTGTTATACCCTCTTGACATAAATATTTAAAAAGTTCAGTCCCTAAGGTAACTATTTATGTATTTTTTTTAAATTGTAAATTTTTTTTTTTTTTTTAATTACATAAAAAAAAAAATTGGGGAGTGTGGGAGGTAAGGAGTTAATTTTTTTGTGTAAAACAAGTTTATTTGTGTGTAAAAAATGGTTAGGGTGTAGTTTTACTATTTGGCCACAAGATGGCAACATTACAAATTTGTTTCAGGCGACCTGCAAGCGTCCTTCCGGACGCTTGCAGGAAGTAGAAAGAGGCTGGGACTTTGTTATTTTTCACAATGATCGCGCTGCTCAGCCGAGCGGCAGCAGATCATTGCGGGGCTGAGATCAACGAACGGGAATGGATTTTATGTTCGTTGATCTCTGGGCGAGCGGGCGGCGGCGTGTTTACTAGCGGCGGGCGGCGTGTTTACAAGCGGGAGCGCGGACAGCGGCGGGAGGGCGCAGAGTACGGATTTCTCCGTCCCTGGGGGTGAAAGGATGGAAAAAGGGGCGGAGAAATCCGTACGCGCGGGGGTAAAGTGGTTAATTTCCTTGCTGTATATGGTTTACATTTTCCAGACATGGTCTTTGTTAGCATTTCACACAGTATCACAACTTTTTGGGGACATAGGCACCCTGCACACTGCAAATCTGTTTTCTGATTCCGATTTTGTTTCCGATTTTCAATTCCGACTTTCCCTGAATACATTCAACAGAAAAACGGATCAAAAAACGCAGCATGCAATAAAGATTACAAATCGGAATTGGAGGTAAAAACCGATTAAAAATCGGAAATGCATGCAGTGTGCAAGAGGCCATAGGCCTCTTTTTCACGGACTGTTGAGCTGTGTGCTCAGCAAGCAGTTACCAGGCAGCAGTGAGCAAGCAGTTACCAGGCAGCTGTGAGAGTTTGAGAGGCATTTCACTGCCTATCAACAGTCCGTGGAAAAGAAGCCATAGAGTTGTGACCTATTGCTATAGGTTACTGCTGTGATTGGTTGCTATAGGTTACTGCTGTGATAGATGCTATAGGTTACTGCTGTAGTTGGTTGCTATAGGTTACTGGGTTTTGCACTTTGCATTGAACTCTCATTAGCTGGGAAAGCCTATGGGAGAAAAAAATCCTATCAATCACAGAACTGTGCCTGAGAAGCTGAGCCTGGAGAAGACAGAGAGATGCGACTGATAATCAGTTCAGCCATGCATTTACATGGCCAGGAGATGGATCTCTCTCACTCACTAATGAGGGTCATGCATTGGAGATTGTGTAATGGACGCCGAGATTAGATTACTATGGTTACTGGATATTGAAGTCAGTGGGTGGAATGTAGGACAACAGTCTTGTGCATGAATTAAAGGGACAGGCTATTCTAAGCATAAAAGGGCTCATTAAGGCACGGGGAACACTAGAGCGCTTTTTTAAGTGATTTGGGAGTTTTGAGAATCCCACAATGTTGAAAACCATTGACTCAGAAGAAGGTCTGATTACAACAAAACGATTGTGCGCCACCCGGTGCCCACTGCCAGCACCAGGCAACCATGCACCAGCCAGATTAAGTACTGCATGATGTGGCAATAAAAGCTCAGGCAACTGCCAAGCTTGTTTACTCTGCTCTTCAAGCCATAGGTCTTGGACCAGTACAACAGAATAGCCAAGCAGCTTGGGGTGAACCAAACCACTAGGAGAGTATAGGGGACTGAGGCCTTGTTCAAATCGCGTGTCCGTCTGCGGTAGGCTTGTCTTCCCCGCATTTTCTTAAAACGTTTTCCGCCGATTTTCTACGCGTTCGTTCATTTTTGTGGGTGTTTTAGTAAGCACTTTTGCAGAGCGCTTCTGTCTTTTGATCCAGAGGAGAAACAATAAATACAATGTATTTTTTTTTTTTTTTTAAATGCTCACGCCATCCCTTGCCAAAGCGAATTTAGGAGCATTTTGCGTTTTTCCTATACCTTCCATTGAGCCTAAAAAATGGCCCAAGCAGCGCTTCACTGAGCGGATCGGAAACAGTGTTGCCAACCTCGGAAATACATTTTTACTGACAAAGCACAAAAAAATTACTGACAGAACACTTTTTTTTTACTGACATCTAATATTATTGAAATTCAATGAAAGATATCACACATGTGCCCCACGTGCAATACACCAGCAACCACGTGGGGCGCGAATGAGGAAGAAGAGTGCAGTGGCGGACACAGGACAGGTGTCGGACTGGGCCACAGTAGTACAGTTTTTTCCCACGGTGGGCCCCGCCTCCAGGTCTCTGGTGGCCCCCCCCCCTCCTTGTCTGACAGAGCTCCAATTGCTGCCTGCAGCACAAAAATTCTCTCCTCAGTGCTGTAATCACTCATGCTGAGAGCAGTGGCGTAGCTAAGGAGCTGTAGGCCTCGATGCAAATTTTACAATGGGGTCCCCCAAGCACTCTATACATAACAATTGATACGACGCACCAAAACCTGCCAATGGCAACTACAGTGTCAGAGGTGCAAGAAGGGGATGGGAAACAGCTTGTTACTGATTACCCCCAAGCACTCTATACATAACAATTGATACGACCCACCAAAACCTGCCAATGATAACTACAGTGTCAGAGGTGCAAGAAGGGGATGGGAAACAGCTTGTTAATGATTACCACTGTTCAAAGTATCTATAGAAATGGTTATTATGAGCACAGGACCAATAGAGAGGTAATACTGTAGTTGAGGGAGGGCCCTTCGGGGCCCTTTTGGCCCAAGGGCCCCGATGCGATTGCAACCTCTGCGGTCGCAACCTCTGCAAAGTAGGACATTACTTTATATTGAAGGAGAGGACTCTATGCAAAGTTTTGCTAGGCAGCAGTGTCTCTGAATTACAATGCTGCTAAGATCATGTACATTTGGCCCTGTCCATAATACATCATGACCACGCCCACCTTCCGATGCATGGTCACGCCCTTTTTTCACAGCAATCATGGGATGTGTGGGCCCCCAGTGTCCCAGTCCGACCCTGCACGGCATCTGGATTGGGGGGGGGGGGGGGGGGACTTTGATACATTTACATTTGGGGGATGCAACCAGGGGGTTTCCTTCACATTTGTTCTCGATAGTCGCAGCCCTTACCGCTGCACACCTTATAGAGCATGCCAACCTTAGATTTTCCAGCATGTGCGATTGATACCTACGATCGATATATGCAACCGATTTCGGCCCGACATTGGTTTTATTGTTAACTAGGCATGCTCTTGATGGCACCGATTTTTATAATATCAATAATAATGGTCTTATCTGATGGTTGACCGGCCGCCAAGTCTACGGATGTATCGCCACCTTTAGCTAGAGCAGTGTACATTCCAGAGTGATACGGGAACTGATAAGCAGTTAGGCCTGGTGCACACCAAAAACCGCTAGCAGATCCGCAAAATGCTAGCAGATTTTGAAACGCTTTTTCTTATTTTTCTGCAGCGTTTCAGCTAGCGTTTTGCGGTTTTGTGTAGCGGTTTTGGTGTAGTAGATTTCATGTATTGTTACAGTAAAGCTGTTATGCTGTGATCTTCTAAGAAAGAGAGAGGGTTTTTTTACTGACACCACAATTTTTTTTCATGGACTTTACTGACAGCCTACATTTGTTGACTTTTTACTGACTGTCAGTAAATTTACTGACGGTTGGCAACACTGATCGGAAATGAACCGCTCAGAAGTGAATTCATTCATAGAGAATCATTGCACCAGCGTTCTTAGGGCGAGTTTGAAAATCGCCGCCGTTTGAAAAAAAGCGCAAAAAACGCCCTAGGTGTGAACGAGACGTTAATCCCTGCAGCTCTTATGGCCACACATCCCCAATTGTGTCATGTATGTAAGCTATTGCATAGTGGATGTAGAATAGAATCTTTAAACCTCCCTCCCTCCTCCCCTCCCCCCCCCCCAGCCAGGAGCCCCGTGTGACGTCATAGCTGGAGCCTAGGGGAATCAGTGAGATCCTAGGGCAGTTTCAGGGAACACAAGGGGGAGGCGGGGCTTCTCTGTTTATTGGTGAATTGTTACGTGTTATAGAAGGAGATTCCTTTCAAGTGCTCCTTAAAGCCGCAGACGCCTCGCCGGTAGAGAAAACACTACTGGGTGGGTGAGGGCAGAGACAGACGGTCACGAAACGGTTAAAGGGCGTGTTCTCCTCGGCAGCCCATTCATGGATTGTCCAGCGCCGCAGGCGGGGCCATGTGAAGGAGTAGGCGCGGTTAGCTTCGCTCATGTCTCAGGCGGGGCGGAGTCGTGCAGCAGATGGGGCGAGGTTAGCGGGTGCAGTCTGCGCTCAAATCTCAGGCGGGGTGGGGTCGTGTAGCGGAGGGGGCGCGGCTAGCAGGCGCAGTCTGCGCTGAGATCTCAGGCGGGGCGGTGTTGTGCATCCGAGGGGTGTGGCTATCGGGCGCAGTCTCTGCTCAGCTCCGGAGCTGTCCAGCTGCTGCCGCTGTCCGTGGTGCTGATCGGCGCGGCCGGGGAGGGGAGGAGCGGGGGTCTCCCCCGGGGGTGAGCGTGTGCCAGCAGCATGTGTCCAGTCTGAGGCCTTTAGCGCCAGGATGAGGCTCCTCTGCCTTCTGCTGCTTACCTGCCTCCCCCAGAGGGGCCCAGCGGCCCGCAGCCACGGTGAGTCATACCGGGAGGGGGGCACCATGTCACCGGGCTCCAGCGTCACAAGAGGGGATATCAGTATGGATAGGATGTGTACGGTTCTAGTAACAATGGGGCCCCGGGCAAAATTAAGCCTGGGGCCCCCCCAATAGACACCCCCAATCAAAAATCAGCAGTAGGGACACTTTGTTCCAGCTAAATTTCCACCCAAGGACCCTGAGGCAGGGCCGACACCACCTGGCTCAGCCAAAGACACTGGAGGGGCACAACAGTTAAGTTGGGGGGAGACACCTTGGGGCCCCTACAGGCTCTGGGGCCCTAGGGCAATTGCCCCCTTTGCCTCTATGGTAGCGCTGGCCCCGCATGTGTATCATGTATGGCTGCCCTCCTGTACTCTGCTTGCTGACCTGTGTGCCCCTGCTGGGGGCATCTATTCATGACGACCCTCATCACCATCCAGGTGGTCTACTGCTCAGGGATGGGGGGACTGATTACTAATCAATGGGGGTAATACTCACATATAACGAGCCTCTCCTCCTTGTTAGATGTAGCCAACTAATGGGCTTCGTTGATACTACTATCTAGTATATCTAGTAGTGTTATATTGGGGTCCAGTATTTATATCTAGTAACCACATCGCCCTTGTCAGTCTCATGTGGTGAACCCAAGCCTAACATATGTTTTGGGGGTTATCTTAGAGAAGTGGTAGTATTTATATATGCCCTACCATATTATTATTCCTATGTATTTATATTGCACTGGCATCTTCTGCAGCACTTTACAGAGTACATGGTCATGTCGCTGACTGTCCTCAGAGGAGCACACAATCTAACCCTACCATAGTCCTAGCCTAATGTCCTACCATATTATTATTATTATGTATTTATATAGCACTGACCTCTTCTGCAGCACTTTACAGAGTACATGGTCATGTCGCTGACTGTCCTCAGAGGAGCTCACAATCTAACCCTACCATAGTCCTAGCCTAATGTCCGACCATATTATTATTATTATGTATTTATATTGCACTGGCATCTTCTGCAGCACTTTACAGAGTACATAGTCATGTCACTGACTGCCCTCAGAGGAGCTCACAATCTAATCATACCATAGTCCTAGCCTAATGTCCTACCATATTATTATTATTATGTATTTATATAGCACTGACCTCTTCTGCAGCACATTACAGAGTACATGGTCATGTCACTGGCAGTCCTCAGAGGAGCTCACAATCTAACCCTACCATAGTCCTAGCCTAATGTCCTTCCATATTATTATTATTATTATGTATTTATATTGCACTGGCATCTTCTGCAGCACTTTACAGAGTACACAGTCATGTTGCTTACTGTTCACAGAGAAGCTCACAATCTAATCCCTACCATAGTCATATGTCCATCATAGTCTAGGACCAATTTAGGGGGAAGCCAATTAGCCTATCTGTATGTTTTTGACATGTAGAAGAAATCTGGAGTGTCCAAAGGATACTTTCACAGACTTAGATAGTTCCCCTTTTGGGATTCAAACTGTGGACCCAGCACTGTAAGAGTGCTATCCATTACGCCACCATGCAGCCCATATTAGAGGGTATATCACAACCCCCCTCCACGGCTCCTTGTTAACAAGATGTTGTCAGCCCAACTCTAATGTGCTACATTTTTATTTACAATGGGATATACTGATGCTGAATGTGTTTGTATTATTATTATTATTATTATTAGTAGTAGTAGTTGTAGTAGTAATAGTAGCAGTAGGGGTAGTATTGGTAGTAATAGTAGCAGCATTACTAGTAGTGGAGGTGTTGATAGTAGCACTGGTATTTGTAGTAGCACCAGGCGTATACCTTGTTGTACGAGGCATAGTAATAATATGTAGTGCTATCATACTTACTCATAACAATCCTCTTCTTGTTAGGTAGATGGGGGGAGGGGGGAGTCAAACTGTAGCTGGTGGGCTTTCAAACTTTTAAGCGGTCCTGAACTCAGAATGTCCTCTCTGCTCTAAAAGACAAGCAACAGCATAATAAGCATTTTGCAGAAAAACGTTTCTTTGTTACCACTGATAGAAATTCTGCAATAAATTGGCAGTGTGTCTACTTCCTGCTTCCATGGAAGCAGACATGGGGTTAACATCCTGTGTTTAATTAGCTGATGTGCCGTGGCAGCCAGCGGACACAGCTTGAGAGATCAGTTGTGATTAGACACAGATGAGGGGGGGTTAGACAGGCTAAACTCTCTAAATACATACATGCTGCATTTCTCTGTTTTCTTTCTGTCCTGTGCAAAGGTTCAGGTCCATTTTAAAGGGAACCTGAAAGGGAAAAAAGTGCCCCATTAGGGTACTTACCTCGGTAAAGGAAAGTCTCTAGATCCTTCCCTCGTCGCCCCCCTGATCGCGGTTCCAGTGCTGAGTCCCCCGCAAGCAGAGCTTGGCCACACTGTGCAGATGCAGACAGCTCTCGCCTGTGCACCAGCATGGAGCTGAACGAGCCTGGCTTTTTCACTCAAGAGTACCGTGCACCTTGGGGGTTCCAGCATTGGAATGGAGAAATGGGGGGGGAGGGGTGTAGCCTCTACTGAGGTATCTAAATGCTTGACTTCACTATTCCTAGAGGTGTATTTTAAACAATATTCTTCTCCTTGCCAGTTGTGTTTTCAGTCCAAAGCTTATATAAGGATGGCCCTATTTAAAGGGAACCAGAGATGAAGCACCCTCATGTATTTTACCGTATATATCAGTGGGAACATCAGAGAAAACACCTACCTTGCTTTCTGTTTCATTCTGCACTGCACAGCTTGTTTCTTATCAGCCCTGATAAAATCCCCGACTGAGCATTCAGTCTGGCTTTGCTCAGGAATATTTATAGCTCAGTCTGTGTTCTCTCATGTTTTTTCAAGTCCAAGCCTGCCCCCTGCTGGCTCTGCTCAGGAATCATTATTGCTGAGTCATTATAGCAAAGCCAGACTGAATGCTCAGTCGGGGATTTTATCAGGGCTGATAAGAAACAAGCTGTGCAGTGCAGAATGAAACAGAAAGCATGGTAGCTGTTTTCTCTAAAGCCCAATCTACACGATACGATTCTTTGTGCAATTCGATTACGATTCTATTTACAATCCGATTAAATCTGACGTGTCCGATCGGGATTCGTATCGTGTAGATGGGGCCTAATGTTCCCAGTGAACTATATGGTAAAATACATGAGGGGCTTCGTCTCTGGTTCACTTTAATATACTGTATATTTTTTTTCCTAAAGTAGTATACAATTTATTAGTTTACAAGGATCTCGTTATTTTTACTTTTTACCTGTTTTTCTTGTTATTATTACTTCCATGCTATTGCTGTTGATGCTAATACAAACCCTTTTTTTATACTGTCTCACATACTATTAAGATTGACGACAGTGAATATATGTATATGACTAATACACTTACTTTAACTTGTTGCTGGTTTCAATTTTTTTATTATTTGTGTGTTTTTATATATATTGCCACACAGGGCTGTGGAGTCGGAGTCGGGGCAATTTTGGGTGCCTGGAGTCGAGGAAAATGCACCGACTCCGACTCCTAATGAATTTAAACTGTAATTAAAATAGAAAATATGATAAAATGTTCTATTTCTCAGATAATAGTCATCATAAATAATTTATTCATACAGTAATAGCTGTGCTTAGTCCACAAAAATGAAATAAACCAATCAAAATTAGTTACTTGTGCTGCTTCAATAAAGCAGTCCCCATATTTTGAAAGTCAGATATACACATCTGATTGTGACTGTATATATGATGTGTACACAGGAATCTTATACTGTATATACTAAACAACATCTATGCTGTAAGAATAAAGCCTGATGTGTAGCTGTGTCACTAATAGAGATGGTCAATGAGATGGAAATAATTCTGCATTGATGCTGGTTTATGCAAATGTATTTGCTCCTTGCTCATGAAATCAAATAATTTGATATGTTGTTAAAATTTGGTTTGGTGACTACGTATTAAATGGTACCTGCGACGGATGAAAAGAAAAGTTTTATACATACCTGGGGCTTCCTCCAGCCCCCTTCAGGCCAATCAGTCCCTCGCTGTCCTCCTCCGCCATCTGGATCTTCTGCTATGAGTCCTGGTAATTCAGCCAGTCAGCGCAGTCCGGCCACATGCCGCTTCCACAGCCAGGAGCATTCTGCACCTGCGCAATAGTGCTGCGCTGGTGTAGTACACTCCCGGCGGCAGAGTGTGTGCATGCGCACTACGCCAGACTGGCTCAAGTACCTGGACTCATAGCAGAAGATCCAGGTGGCGGAGGAGGACAGTGAGGGACTGATTAGCCTGAAGAGGGCTGGAGGAAGCCCCAGGTATGTATAAAACTTTAATTTCATCTGTCTCAGGTTTACTTTGTTACACAGTAGTACTCTACAGTAGTACTCTACATATGCACTCCCCACAGAGCTGCAGGGAATCCACTGAGAATGTTGTGCACATTGAACACAGAGGTGTTGTCTATCGCCTATAAACCTGGTTCAGATTGTGCATGAAGAATGTGTAATAGAGGAAGAATCTCCTCATTCCCCTGCAGAGTACCTGCACATCACTCTTACATGTACCCACACTTACATTGCCTAGGGCCTGATAGATGTTCTTTGTTCCGGTCTGTACCTTTTTAACAGTACTCTTACCAAGGACTAGTTTTAGTCTATGACTAAAGGGAATAAATATGTCAGTCTCCATATCCTTCTCACTTCAGTTGTCTTTTAAAATTCCTAAGCGTCGGCAGTTAAGAGAAGAATTTCATGTTACATACTTTCAATCAACAAGATTGTAATATGCAAATTAGAGGAGTCGGTGGAATCCTAAACTGAGTAAGGAGTCGGAGTCGGTGGATTGTTGTACTGACTCCACAGCCCTGTTGCCACATTTATTTATTCATGAGGTATTGGTGTTGGTAATAGACCTGAACTTCATGCTTCTATAATATGTATTTAGTGCTCTTTTTCTTGCTACTGGTACTCTATATGATATATAGATACCGGTAAGTCCATACCATTTATAGACTAATGCTGTCACATTTACTGGCTGGAGTGGTCCTTTTTGCTGTCGATGGGAATCTAGCTGTACACAGAATACATGGACATCATATATGCATTTCACTTGGTCTGTTGCTGTGTTTATGTAGCTTTTGTTATGAGTAATTATTTGTCTAGGAGGTGCCATATATTTCATTATTTTCAAAGTCCAATTATTTTATGATGGTCTTTACATGCAAGCACCTATTATAGTTGTATATACTATATATTGTGACTGTTAAATCCTGTCTCTGATTTCACATGCTTTATATATGAAGGCACTTATTGGACTTATGGAATTATGTTTGGAAGTAATTTTCACCTTCAGAGTTGGAATCATTTTAGGTTGCTATATATAATTAGACATGTTCATTAATTTATTGAAAAAGACCCATTTCATGTAAATTATCCGATCTGAAAATAAAACCAACAATATCAGCACAGGCAGCAGAAGTTATAACAGAGTAGCAGGAAAAAATATATTCCAAAAACTGTCCCCCTGTGCCATAAAATCCTGGTTTTGTTGGTTAGCCACGCCCCCTTTCTGGAAAACTGCCATGGCAGTGTTCTGCCTTTACAAAGACTGCTAAGATATTTTGTTATCTATGGGTAGGAGGAGCCTCATAGTGTGGCCTGAGGGTTACTCTGCTCGTACCTGTGCCTCTGAGCCAGCCTTTTAGGCTAGGTTTCCACTGCTGCAAATCTGGGCCGATTCCCCACCCATGAATTCGGATGGATTTCAGCAGCCTATAGAAGTGTATGTAAGCCATCCGAATTCGTGGCCGAGGAAAAATCTGAGGCCCTGCAGCATAATTCTGTGCGGGACTGTCCGGATCCCATAGACGCGCATAGCGCGGCTAGAGGGATTCTGCTGCGAGAGGCAGCAGCTGTGCCGGTGAGATGCCTCGCAAGACGCATGCCAGCGCACAATTGGAAACCTAGCCTAACGGAGAGGTTCTCTGCTTCTACCTGTGCTACTGAGCCAGCCTATCACAGAGAGGTCCTCTGCTTCTACCTGTGCTACTGAGCCAGCCTGTCACAGAGAAGTCCTCTGCTTCTACCTGTGCCACTGAGCCAGCCTATTACAGAGAGGTACTCTGCTTCTACCTGTGCCACTGAGCCAGCCTATCACAGAGGTACTCTGCTTCTACCTGTGCCACTGAGCCAGCCTATCACAGAGAAGTACGCTGCTTCTACCTGTGCCACTGAGCCAGCCTATCACAGAGAGGTACTCTGCTTCTACCTGCCACTGAGCCAGCCTATTACAGAGAGGTACTCTGCTTCTACCTGTGCCACTGAGCCAGCCTATCACAGAGGTACTCTGCTTCTACCTGTGCCACTGAGCCAGCCTATCACAGAGAAGTACTCTGCTTCTACCTGTACCACTGAGCCAGCCTATCACAGAGAGGTACTCTGCTACTACCTGTGCCACTGAGCCAGCCTATCACAGGGAAGTACTCTGCTTCTACCTATGCCACTGAGCCAGCCTATCACAGGGAAGTACTCTGCTTCTACCTGTGTCACTGAGCCAGCTTATCACAGGGAAGTACTCTGCTTCTACCTGTGCCACTGAGCCAGCTTATCACAGAGAGGTACTCTGCTTCTACCTGTGCCACTGAGCCAGCCTATCACAGAGAGGTACTCTGCTTCTACCTGTGTCACTGAGCCAGCCTATCACAGAGAGGTACTCTGCTTCTACCTGTGCTACTGAGCCAGCCTATCTCAGAGAGGTACTCTGCTACTACCTGTGCCACTGAGCCAGCCTATCACAGAGAGGTACTCTGCTTCTACCTGTGCCACTGAGCCAGCCTATCACAGAGAGATACTCTGCTTCTACCTGTGTCACTGAGCCAGCCTATCACAGAGAGGTACTCTGCTTCTACCTGTGCCACTAAACCAGCCTATCACAGAGGTACTCCGCTTCTACCTGTGCCACTGAGCCAGCCTATCACAGGGAAGTACTCTGCTTCTACCTGTGCCACTGAGCCAGCCTATCACAGGGAAGTACTCTGCTTCTACCTGTGCCACTGAGCCAGCCTATCACAGGGAAGTACTCTGCTTCTACCTGTGCCACTGAGCCAGCCTATCACAGGGAAGTACTCTGCTTCTACCTGTGCCACTGAGCCAGTCTATCACAGAGAGATACTCTGCTTCTACCTGTGTCACTGAGCCAGCCTATCACAGGGAAGTACTCTGCTTCTACCTGTGCCACTGAGCCAGCTTATCACTGAGAGGTACTCTTCTTCTACCTGTGCTACTGAGCCAGCCTATCACAGGGAAGTACTCTGCTTCTACCTGTGCCACTGAGCCAGCCTATCACAGAGAGGTACTCTGCTTCTACCTGTGCCACTGAGCCAGCCTATCACAGAGAGGTACTCTGCTTCTACCTGTGCCACTGAGCCAGCCTATCACAGAGAGATACTCTGCTTCTACCTGTGCCACTGAGCCAGCCTATCACAGGGAAGTACTCTGCTTCTACCTGTGCCACTGAGCCAGCCTATCACAGAGAGGTGCTCTGCTTCTGCCTGTGCCACTGAGCCAGCTTATCACAGAGAGGTACTCTGCTTCTATCTGTGCCACTAAGCCAGCTTATCAGAGAGAGGTACTCTGCTTCTACCTATGCCACTGAGCCAGCCTATCACAGGGAAGTACTCTGCTTCTACCTGTGCCACTGAGCCAGCCTATCACAGGGACGTACTCTGCTTCTACCTGTGCCACTGAGCCAGCCTATCACAGAGAGGTACTCTGCTTCTACCTATGCCACTGAGCCAGCCTATCACAGAGATGTACTCTGCTTCTTCCTGTGCCACTGAGCCAGCCTATCACAGGGAAGTACTCTGCTTTTACCTGTGCCACTGAGCCAGCTTATCACAGAGAGGTACTCTGTGTATAGAGAAGATCTCTAGAGTGAACCTGAAGTGAGAGTGATTATGGAGGCTGCCATATTAATGCAAATTGCCTGGCAATCCTGGTTATCCCTTGGCATCAATAGTGTGTGAGTCACATCCCTGAAACTAGCATGGTGCTAATCCAGTCAGGCTTCAGTCAGAGCCCCTGATTTGTATGCTTATGCAGGGTCCATGGCTAAGGGTCGGTTTACATGTGGACCCGCAGCCATTTCGGCCACTTGGCCATGGCTCCCGTTCTGCTGTTAAGCCGGAGCTCAGGAATCTGCAGCATGCCCTCCAGATTTGCAACGCAGTGCGATCTGGCAAGTCACTAGCAAGAGGAGAAACGCTGCAGATTCAACTCGGGCTTTCGAGCATAGTGGAAATAGATTCTAAAAGTATTAGAGACACCGGATCAGAGGGACAGCCCGGCAATCTGAATTGTTTAAAGAGGACCTGAACTCTTGCACCGGACAGAAGGGAAAACATTGAAAAAAGCACCCTGTATGTATTTAGAGAGTTTAGCCTGTCTAATTCCCCCTCATCTGTGACTAATCACAACTGTAATGTGATCTCTCAGCTGTGTCAGCTGGCTGCCTTGGCAGAGCAGCTAATTTGTAAACACAGGATGTTAACCCTTTCCCTGCTTCCATGAAAGCAAGAAGTAGACACACTGCAGATTTATTGCAGGATTTGTATCAGATGTAACAAAGACATGTTTTTCTGTAAAGGTTATTATGCTGTTGCTTATCTTTTAGAGCAGAGAGAACATTCTGAGTTGAGGTCAGCCTTAAAAGGAAATACATATGGCAGCCTCTATATCACTCTCACCTTGGGTTTCCTTTAAAGAGGAGCTGTCAGCCATACTATCTCAGAAAAAAATATATATAAGTAGATAAATACTGGCTCTATCTACATAACATATGTATTGCACTGTCCACGTTTTGATTTTAAGTGATTTTTCTACAGTAAAAAAAGACAAAATCCTTTTTAGCATTTCTATTTTGAAGCCAATCCTGATGTCATTTCCTCTGTCTGATTGTGTATGCATTGCCGGCCCTCCACTATAGAAAGTGCTTTGTCTCAGCATGAGAAATATGGGCCAATCAGAGAGGAACAGAGGTGTGGAAGGGGAAAACAGGGAGGAAAGAGGCTTTAGCCAATCAGGCTGCATTAGTTAAGTCTGAGGGGGAAGTAGAGAAGCAAAAAAGGACAACCCAGCATGCCCTGCAACTTCCTTTTTGTGTACCAAATTTTGTGTGTACCAAATAAGTCAGGTAAACTGGGGAATGATCATTTATCAACAAGAAAAGTTAAAATAGTGATTTTAACTTTTGGATTGCCTGATTAGCATCCTTATTACTTGTTTACCAGATAAAAATAAAGAATTGATTTTTGAATTTATGATGAAATCTAATTACTGTAGTTGTTATAGGTTCCTGCACTTTGCCTTACAGATAAATCTATGTGACCGGATAGACAGTTTTGGTATTTGTTTCTGCATTCTTCTATATGTTTTCTTTCCTTCTGTAAATTCGATGGAGATTTAGCAGACACTTCCTCCCCGGTGTTACCTGCACTAAATGTCTGATAGCTGATGTACGATGAGTCACTGCAGGACATTCTGCACTGTAGCTCCTTGCGCTTTGTCTTGAGATGAAATCCCCAGAATGCACTACGGAGTGTGGCGGAGATGTTAGTTGCCACATACGAAGTCATTCATCTCCAGAGTGTTTAATGATTCTCTTTGATGGTGACTTTGATATCGAGCCGCGGGGAGGCCCCCGTAGGCCTAATAAAGACTTCATAGGAAGATTTGATGTTGATGATGAGATGATGTTTACATGTTCTCCGTGAGCGAGTGGCTAATGGTATGTGTGAGAGAATATAAACTCCGCTAATGGATTGCTGGATGGGCAAATCCAGCCTAAAACTCCGTACACACGCCAGATGAAACTCGGCCAAGGCATCCGATAAGGACTGCTTCTACCAGGAATCTAGCATGTGGTCGTCGGCCCCTGACCCAATTGGCCAAGCAATAGCCAAACGCATTGTTCTCCTCACTTACACCTCCCACCATGTGATGTCACCCCTCCAACCACTGCATAGCAACAGAGCACAGCGCAGGACTTCAGACTAGCAATGCGTCTGTACAGCCTTTGCCCTACAATGTTTTACGAGGGATCAGGTCCCGATCCCCATCAGGCATCATGCGTTATATGTCTGTACAAGGCTTACTCTGTTTTTTTCAAGATATGCATAAGAATGCTGAGTTGTAACACTGACCTATTTCCCTAATGCTCTTTTTCATCTATTTAACCTTTGGGGACCGGCTGCCTAAACACCCTTCAGGACCAGGCCATTTTACATGCGGGGAAGGGGGGGGGGTGCATTTGTTGGGGTCAGGCAGCCAGATCCCCACTATAGATAGCTGGACATGGTGTCCTCAGTGTAGCCAGCAACCTCTACTCACCTCCCATGCTCCAGCGATGAGCAGCTCTAGCCCCCTTCGCTCTGGCCGGCATGCCCACTCGCACCGCCACTAAGTTCCGGGTCGCGGCTTGATGACGTCATCAAGCCGGGACCTGACACTTAGAGTTACTGTTAGGCATTAAATACAAAATTAATTTTCTAGTGCAGGCTGTTACAATAGTCAAGAGGATGCTAACCAGGCAAATCCAAGCTTTAAAATCAATCTTACTGTGCTCCTTCTCTCCCCATGATCCCAGGTTCTAAGATGGTACGCAGACTAACACAGACGCAAAAGAGAAGTGACATGCTATGCTGTATCAGCCTGATTAGCTGAAGCCTCTGTCACTCACCTCTCTGTGCTGTGATTGGATGCCTGCTCTCCCCTTCACGCTCTGTTTCAGCCGCGTTAGTGCGCAGGGAGGGGGGCCAGAGGCTGTCTTCTGTCCCTGTCCTCGGCCCCCCTCCTCCAGAGACATGTGGGCTAGGTTGCTCCTTCTTGATCTTATTGCTAAAAAGCACTCCTCATCCTCAACAGCTCTTTTGAGAGCTAATGTTGTTCTTGTGATCTATTTTTTTTGTGTGTGTGTGTGTGTGTGTGTGTGTGTCCCACAGACACTTGTGTTGCATATACAGCCTTGGTAATTCCTACTGTGCCACTGCCAGGCCCAGCACATTCAGTGACTGTGTGTGTGTGTGTGATAGGCAGCTGCACATTTGTAATACCAATCACTGCATACCCACCTCTTGTTGTTTAGTGCACCTACCTACCTATGTGATCGCATGCAGTGTCACTGCGCCTGTTCATGGTACCTGTGTGTGTGTGAGACAGCTGCACATTTGTAATACCAGTCACTGCATACCTGTTCACTGCACATGTGTGACCGCACGCTGTTTTATATACCAGTCCGTGCATACCTGTTAACTGCACCTGTGTAACCGCACATTGTTTTACCAGCAGTAACTGCAACCTGTTCACTGCACCTGTGTAACGGCACATTGTTGTACCAGCAGTCACTGCAACCTGTTCACTGCACCTGTGTAACCGTACATTGTATTAGTGAAGTCAGTGCATACCTTTCACTTCATCCCCCCCCCCCCTCCCAATATGGCCAAAACAAGAGGCAGAGCCAGAGGCAGGCCACCTGGCAGGTGTGTTTAAGGTCGCGCTGTCGTGATTTCATGCGGCCCTCGACCAAAGTACAGTGTTCAGAAGAAGGCACGTGCCATCAACTCCCAATATTGTCAGGACGTAGTTGACTATTTAACACAAAACACCTCATCTTCCTCAGCTTCCGCATGGAAGCGTGACATATCTTCCTCCTCCTGCTCTGATTCTGGCACCCCACTTAACACTGCGTCGGCAGCCATCACCAAAGTGCCATCATCACAGGGCTCAGCAGTGTGGAAATTTTTTTTTGTGTGTCTGCCTCAGATGAGAGCAATGCCATCTGTACTCTCTGCCACTGAAAATTGAGCCGTGGGAAGACCAAGACCTACGTAGGGACAACTACCTTATGAAGGCACATGATTGCAAAGCACAAACTGCAATGGGATGACCACTTGAGGATGGAAAAGCAGCACACAAAAGCAAAGCTACACACGACAGTGTAAGATACCATGCCACAATTATTTCTTAAAAAAAAGGCGATACCTAAACTGTACCATGATGTTGAAAGGCAAGTGGTGACATCTCTAGCACACAGTGTTTGGTCAAGGGTCCATCTGACCACGGATGCCTGGTCTGCAAAGCATGGTCATGCCTGCCCGAAGAGTAAGTCAGTCCCCACACACAGCATCTCTGCCTGCACGCCGTGTGACTGCCTGCCCCAAGACTAAAGGCTCATACACACATCAGACTATAGTCTTTGGAAAATGAAAGATCACAGACCAATCTTACCACCCTTCATGTAGTATGAGAGCCGTACTCTACACAGTATTTTCTATGGAGCTGAACTCCACATCAGAAAAAAATCTTTGCAAGATGCTGCACACACAGATGCTATACAGACACAAAAGATCAGTATCTGCAAAAGATCTGTTCCTGCCAAAAATCCATTCCTGCAAATTGCAATGATAGTCTATGAGATCTGCAGATCATCCTACACACATGATTTAACTGACCTTCATCTGCAGACCAAGCAATCATCTGCAGATCTGAAAATCCATCCTGGTGGATCTGATCTGCAGATGAATGTCAGTTAAATCATGTGTGTATGATGATCTGCAGATCTCATAGACTATCATTGCAATTTGCAGGAATGGATTTTTGGCAGGAACAGATCTTTTGCAGCTACAGATCTTTTGAGTGTGTGTAGCATGTTTGTGTGCACCATCTTAAAAAGATTTTTTTTTCTGATGGGGTGTTCAGCTCATTAGAATAGACTGTGTAGGTATGGCTCTCATACTACATGAAGGGTGGTAAGATTGGTCTGTGATCTTTCATTTTCCAAAGACTATAGTCTGATGTGTGTATGCACCTTCAGTCGGCCCCCACACAGCATCTCTGCCTGCAGGCCACTTGACTGCCTTCTCCGTTACCACCAATAGGGTCCAGGACTCCAGGCGGATTTCCTGAATTTTTAAGGCCGCTGCTAGCAGCGGCGCTATAATAATTTTTCTGGTGCGTGTACATGCCTGCCTAATTTTTCTGGCTGCAGCTGCAACAACAAAACAAAAGGCATGTACATGTGTCAATTCCCCTTTCGTGATCGTTACCTTGCCGCGGTGAAGGGGCTTGCATAACACAATGAAGCAATGACCAACGGCTATATGAGTGTCCGGGGGGGGGGGGGGGGGGGTGACACACCCAAAATAATAATAAGGTCATTGCTTCACTGTGGACAGACCAAATTTCGATCACTGTCATTGAGCTACCTCAGCCCGGCGACCATATGGGCTTGAAAACCGCTAAGGCCTGCACTCTGGCCATGGTGCGCACCAGTCCAGCACGGCCGTCACTACACAAACAGCTGTTTGCGGTGCATTACACAGTGAGTTTGGTATGTCAGTGTGAAGCAGTACTCTAATTACACTCCCTGATTGATGTATACACATGCAAGATGTTTTAAAGCACTTTAGGCCTCCAATTTAGCATGCAATCTGATTTCTGCCCTTAAAACGCTGCTTTGCGTCAAATCCAGATTTTTCCCCGGGACTTTTGGCGTGTATCCCACTCATCCATGCAAAAACTCAGATGTTAGACCCCTTGATACATCTTTTCCATCACTTTTCTGGCCAGCATAAATGTTTCTAGTTTCTAAAGTTCGCATCCCCATTGAAGTCTATTGCGGTTCGCAAAAGTTCGCGCGGACCGAACTTTTGCGGAAGTTCGCGTTCAAGCCTTGCGAACCGAAAATCGGAGGTTCGAGCCATCTCTAGATGTGTACATATTGTCAGCGGTAATTGGTGAGTGAGTACCCTGTTTATAATATTCCTAGGCCTCTTCAGCAAACTGGGGGTTAGCGGAGCTTTAGGTCTGCAAGCAATGTACATCAGGCATTGCCACATAGCTGAGGGCTCTGATAGTTTCTGGGCCTGCAAGTGATGTACCTCAGTCTTTGCCACAAAGCTGAGGCCTCTGATAGTTCTAGACCGGCAGGTGATGTACCTCAGGCACTGTCACAAAGCTGAGGCCTCTGATAGTTCTAGACTGGCAGGCGATGTACCTCAGGCACTGTCACAAAGCTGAGGCCTCTGATAGTTCTAGACTGGCAGGCGATGTACCTCAGGCACTGTCACAAAGCTGAGGCCTCTGATAGTTCTAGACTGGCAGGCGATGTACCTCAGGCACTGTCACAAAGCTGAGACCTCTGATCGTTCTAGACTGGCAGGCGATGTACCTCAGGCACTGTCACAAAGCTGAGGCCTCTGATAGTTCTAGACTGGCAGGCGATGTACCTCAGGCACTGTCACAAAGCTGAGGCCTCTGATAGTTCTAGACCGGCAGGTGATGTACCTCAGGCACTGTCACAAAGCTGAGGCCTGTGATAGTTCTAGACCGGCAGGTGATGTACCTCAGGCACTGTCACAAAGCTGAGGCCTGTGATAGCTTCTAGGCCTGCAAGCGATGTACCTCAAGAATTGCCACAAAGCTGAGGCCTAGGAACAGAATGGGTAATGTAAATTACCTAAATTTTTAACTCGTTGCCCCGCAAGGTGCACAACTCATGCAATGGCGCCACTATATGTACTCCTATCTTAAACCCTCTTTCAGACTTCGGAGAGAAGCCAGCAAATCTCACAGTCTGGTTTTGTTTCAGGGAGGGAATTGGTTAAAAATGGCTGACACCGTGTAGCACTGCGCTGCTCGTGTGTCTTATGTAATTCCAGCAATGTGAGCGCGTTCCCAGCGTCTCTCTGACACTCACACACCTATCACAGCGTCCGTATGCTACATTCTTTCATCATTTCAGGTTTTTAATCTAAAAAGCTTCTCGCTCGAATAACTGGCATATGCAGCGAGAAGCTCCTCAGATGTTCCGCTGACACCGACTTCATCTTAGGTGAGCGCACACATCTGTTCAGCTAATAAAGGATAATTGATTTAGTGTTGCCAGCAGATGTGTTGCAGATATTACTTGCTGCCGCTGTAGACATGCTGACGCACATACAGGATCTTCTTCATGATTTCTTAAAGAACAACTATCTGAGCTTTTAGCCAACAACAATAGAATGCTTTTTAGAAGTCTCTGATCACAGCCTGAGTTAAAAAAATGCTTTGTTTATCAGCTTTTGTATCAGCTTGTGTCAGTGTCGGGGCTAGAGCTGTACCATGTAGATATGTTCCACTTCTCGGTCACTATTCAGAGGAATGATTTTCTGTTTGCTTCTGCCCTGCTCACACACACTGCCTTTTCACAGATCTTATGAGAACAGCTGAGGGATTTGTCAGCTACAGAGGAAGGATCTGAAGAGAAGGACCTGTTCTTTATTCCTGTTCTTGGATGCTTCCCCCTTCTCCATTCAGAATGAGCTTTTTCTGTCTGTAAATGGTTTACTTTACCCTGCGAGGCAGAGAGAGATGAGTTATTTAAACATCGATTTGAAGCTATATTTCTGCTTTCTATCATTCTGAGCACATTTTACTCACAGAATTAGAGCCAGTGAGGATTGTTTCTGTATGCTGGATATGCTGGACACAGTCCTCCATAGTAATGCCCATAGTGAAAACTGTTCTCTATAAATGTCATATTTGCTTCACATAAAACATGAAAAAATAAAGCCTTTGTATTGCTATTTACAGAATCAAAGTTTCCCAACAAGGTAGCACTGCAAACAGATATTTTTGTACTAAGTGTGAAATAACAAAAATATTTTTTTTCATAAACCTTAAAACCATTGTCTTTATGTCCCTTCCAGTCTACAGACTTCCATCCTGCACCTATCAGTGTCCTGTGCTGCCATGCCTCCTACTTCCAGCCTGCACCTATCAGTATCCTGCCATGCCTCTTCCTCCCAGCCTGCACCTATCAGTTTCCTGTTCCTCCATGCCTCCTCCTTCCTGCCTGCACCTATCAGTATCCTGTACTGCCATGCCTCCTCCTCCCAGCCTGCGCCTATCAGTGTCCTGTGCTGCCATGCCTCCTCCTTCCAGCCTGCACCTATCAGTGTCCTGAAATGCCATGCCTCCTCCTTCCAGCCTGCACCTATCGGTGTCCCTGTGCTGCCATGCCTCTTCCTTCCAGCCTGCACCTATCTATCAATTTCCCTGTGCTAGTGTTGTCCGGATCATGAACGATTCGGATCTTTGATCCGAATCTATTTTGTGAGTCGAATCATCCGAATCATCAAAATGAGTGATTCGGATCACAAAAGGGGCGGGGCCAGGAGCGACACGCCCCCTCTCAGCGGACAGCGGGGTCCTGGAAGCAGAGCAGAGATGGATCGCTCTGTTGGAGGGGACTTAGGGGAGCCAGCCTTGCAGGGTTAGGTAGAGAGGACATGGGTGCCACTGCCAGATATATGTAGAGCACACATACTGGCTGCAATGTGCTGCCCATTATAGGCTGTCTGTTCCGTAGTTGTGCGCAGTGAACACATTGGAAGCTTTTGGCTCAGCTCAGCACAGCTCAGTAACTTTGCAGGCACTGTGATTGCAGCGTAATATGATCCTCCTGCACTCGGCACTAAACAGCTGCACTTATCTTTGGGGAATGCTTTCTTTCACTGTGGGACGTTTCCATTCAAGGTATACAGATGAACATGTAGGTGACATACATGTAAAGCATATGATTGCAGCATGTGGGTATTGTGTGCAAGCAAACATTTCTGCTCTCTGCTAGTCCCTCCTCCCTTCTCTGTCCACTCCCTGCCCTCTGTGCATCTTCTCCCCTTCTCTGTGTGTCCACCACCCTCCCCTTCTCCTGTCCTGCTAGTCATTTCACCCCCGAATGCTTCGGTAGTAAAATGATCCGAGATTCGGATCAAAGATCCGGATCTTTTCAATGATCCGATTCGAATCATCCGGATCATTGAAAAGATCCGAACTTCCCATCTCTACCCTGTGCTGCCATGCCTCTTCCTTCCAGCCTGCACCTATCAGTGTCCTGTGCTGCCATGTCTCCTCCTTCCAGCCTGCGCCTATCAGTGTCCTGTGCTGCCATGTCTCCTCCTCCCAGCCTGCACCTATCAGTGTCCTGTGCTTCTATGCCTCCTCCCTCCACCCTGCACCTATCAGTGTCCTGTGCTGCCATGCCTCCTCCCTCCACCCTGCACCTATCAGTGTCCTGTGCTGCCATGTCTCCTTCTCCTCCTTCCAGCCTGCACCTATCAGTGTCCTGTGCTTCTATGCCTCCTCCCTCCACCCTGCACCTATCAGTGTCCTGTGCTGCCATGTCTCCTCCTTCCAGCCTGCACCTATCCGTATCCTGTGCTGCCATGCCTCCTCCTTCCAGTCTGCACCTATCAGTGTCCTGTGCTTAGGGTTGCCAGGTCGGCTGATGGAGAAAACCGGACAGGGGGTGGAGTTAGGGGTGGAGTTAGGGGCGGAGTCAGAAGCGCACTTTTATGTAGAGTGGGGCTAAGCAATGGGCTTTTTTAAAAAAAAATGTATAGTATTTATATCGCACTGACATCTTCTGCAGCACATTACAGAGTACATAGCCATGTCACTAACTGTCCTCACCAGTAGTACTGGTCCAGTGCACATAAGAGACAGTTTTTCACCAGTAACTGCACATAAGAGACAGCTTTTCACCAGTAAATGCACATTATAAGAGACACCTTTTCGCCAGTAAATGCACATAATAAGAGACAGCTTTTCACCAGTAAATGCACAAAAGAGACAGCTTTTCACCACTAAATGCACATAATGACAAACAGCCAGTGTTCCCAGTATATGTAGCCAGGGATATATGTGCCCAGTATATGTAGCCAGGGGGTATATATGTCCCAGTATATGTAGGCAGGGGTGTAAATGTCCCAGTATATGTAGCCAGGGGGTATATGTGCCCAGAATAGGTAGCCAGGGGGTATATGTGCCCAGAATAGGTAGCCAGGAGCTATATGTGCCCAGAATAGGTAGCCAGGAGCTATATGTGCCCAGAATAGGTAGCCAGGGGCTATGTGTGCCCAGAATAGGTAGCCAGGGGCTATATGTGCCCGGAATAGGTAGCCAGGGGCTATATGTGCCCGGAATAGGTAGCCAGGGGCTATATGTGCCCGGAATAGGTAGCCAGGGGGTATATGTGCCCGGAATAGGTAGCCAGGGGGTATATGTGCCCAGAATAGGTAGCCAGGGGGTATATGTGCCCAGAATAGGTAGCCAGGGGGTATATGTGCCCAGAATAGGTAGCCAGGGGGTATATGTGCCCAGAATAGGTAGCCAGGGGGTATATGTGCCCGGAATAGGTAGCCAGGGGCTATATGTGCCCAGAATAGGTAGCCAGGGGCTATATGTGCCCAGAATAGGTAGCCAGGGGCTATATGTGCCCAGAGAATAGGTAGCCAGGGGCTATATGTGCCCAGAATAGGTAGCCAGGGGCTATATGTGCCCAGAATAGGTAGCCAGGTGCCCCCCCCCCCTGCCCGCAGGAGGAGAACAGTGCAGAGAAAGAGCTGGGAGCAGCGGTGGAGAAGGGGGGCAATCCCCCCCTTGCCTTCCCTCACCTTAGGGTGCTGTCTCTCTCCCCTGCTGTCTCCTCCATCATGTGCAGCAGGCTGGCTGGTGGCTGGCGGAACTTACCTCTGTCGCAGGCACCGGAAGTTCGGGTCCCGCAGCCGATGAGAGAGATTTGACTCAAAAAAAGATCCGGATCAAAGATCCGAATCATTCATGAGCCGGACAACACTATTCAGACTGATACTGTTGTCCGGCTCATGAATGATTCGGATCTTTGATCCGGATCTTTTTTGAGTCAAATCTCTCTCAGCGGCTGCGGGACCCGAACTTCCGGCGCTGGAGCGACACAGAGGTAAGTTCCGCCCGCAGCCACCCGCCAGCTTGTACTTCATATTGGAGGAGACAGCGGGGGAGAGAGAGCACCCTAAGGTGAGGGAAGGGGGGGGAGATTGCCCCCCTTCTCCACCGCTGCTCCCAGCTCTCTCTCTGCTGCGCTGTTCTCCTCCTGCGCTGCGGGGGTCGCTAAAACCGGACAACTTAATTGTCCGGTTTAGCATGTTTTTTTACACCGGACACAGGGGCCAAAAACCGGACTGTCCGGTGTAAAACCGGACACCTGGCAACCCTACCTGTGCTGCCATGCCTCCTCCTTCCAGTCTGCACCTATCAGTGCCCTGTTCCTCCATGCCTCCTCCTTCCTGCCTGCACCTATCAGTGTCCTGTACTGCCACGCCTCCTCCTCCCAGCCTGCACCTATCAATGTCCTGTGCCGCCGTGCCTCCTCCCTCCAGCCTGCACCTATCAGTGTCCTGTGCTGCCATGCCTCCTTCTTCCAGCCTGCGCCTATCAGTGTCCTATGCTGCCATGTCTCCTCCTCCCACCCTCCACCTATCAGTGTCCTGTGCTGCCATGCCTCCTCCTTTCAGCCTGCACCTATCAGTGTCCTGTGCTGCCATGTCTCCTCCTCCCAGCCTGCACTAATAAGTGTCCTGTGCTGCCATGCCTCCTCCTTTCAGCCTGCACCTATCAGTGTCCTGTGCTGCCATGTCTCCTCCTCCCAGCCTGCACTAATAAGTGTCCTGTGCTGCCATGCCTCCTCCTTTCAGCCTGCACCTATCAGTGTCCTTTGCTGCCATGCCTCCTCCTTCCAGCCTGCACTTATCAGTGTCCTGTGCTGCCATGTCTCCTTCTCCTCCCAGCCTGCACCTATCAGTGCCCTGTGCTGCCATGTCTCCTCCTCCCAGCCTGCACCTATCAGTGCCCTGTGCTTCCATGCCTCCTCCTTCGAGCCTGCACTTATCAGTGTCCTGTGCTGCCATGTCTCCTCCTCCCCAGCCTGCACCTATCAGTGTCATGTGCTGCCATCCTCCTCTTTCCAGGCTTGCACACTACATGGAGGCGGTAAAATTGGTTAGTTACTTGGCCAATCATAACAGGTGTGCAGGGCTGGGCCGAGGTAGAGGCGAGAGAGGCTCCAGCCCCAGGGCGCAGTGTAGGAGGGGCACACTCACTCAGCTACCATTCCCCTATTGTGTTTGAAGCAGAGAGAAATAATAAAAAAGGGGATACATGGCAGTGACTCCAAGCCAGATAACTGGAGATTAAAGAGAACGTGAGCTGAAAATAAAAAGTCAAAATAACCATACACAGGTCATACTTACCTCCTGTGTAGTCTACTATTCAATCTCTGTCTCCTCTCCTGCGTCCCATTTGTCCATTGACGTCAATGGAATTCTCCGTCCTCCGTTTTAAAAATGATCAAATGATCACTACCCCACAACAGCTTCCTGGTCAGCACACTGTTAAACTATAATATCGCCCACTTGAGCCATAGGGAAACATGGACATTACCTTACACATTCAGTTGTAATTGTCAGCTGCTGATATATAACTGACAGCAACTGGTACATTTCAGTTCTGCCAAATATTGTCAGAACTGGAAGGGATCCCTGTAAGAAGAAAATGGTGAGCTTCTGAAAGGAATTGACGGTGACGTTCGTATGTAATATTCATTTGGAGCTACCTCCGTGTGTTTATTTAAAAGTTTACTCGCTTCAGGTTCCCTTTAAAGTGTTGGGGGGGGGGGGGGAGTTGGGCCCTGGGGCACCTCTTGGTCTAATAGCAATCAGTGTGTGACGACTGGGGTGGGAGGGATGGAGGGGCGCACTTTGGTGTCTCAGCCTTGGGTGCTGGAGGACCTTGTCCCGGCTCTGAAGGTGTGTACCAGACTTTAGTTACGCCACTGCTGGCAAACCTATGCGGCAGATTAATCCCTCAGTTTGCAAAGATTTTTACATGACCTGTGTATCCAGATGAACATTGGAACACACCTGACTTGTATCAGCAGGGCGCTGTAAGTTTCACATGCTGTTCTCATACATAGGAGCTCGAGTGAGAAATAAATGAAAAAGAAAAATCTTCTTTTTCCTTCCAGTCGGAAATTGTGGCCTAATTTAGTCCCATCAGTGCTGATCTGTGCAGATGATGCGCTTGTAATGTCTATCTAGGATGACCTTTATCTCTAGCTGATATGTGTAATGGGAAGCAGCTGAGCGCTTGTGCTGAACTCTGCAGAGATGAAGTGTTATCGGATGAACATCAGGCAATATTTGTGCAGGAAATGGACAGGCCCTGAAATCTTTGTCCACGCATTAAGGATCTGTGTCCACACATTAAGGATCTGACCCCATGCCCTGATATCTGTGACCACACATTAAGGATCTGACCCCACGCCCTGAGATCTGTGACCACACATTAAGGATCTGATCCCACGCCCTGATATCTATGTCCACATATTAAGGATCCAATCCCATGCCCTGATATCTGTGTCCACGCATTAAGGATCTGATCCCAGGCCCTGATATCTGTGTCCACGCATTAAGGATCTGATCCCACCGATCCCATGCCCTGATATCTGTGTCCACGCATTAAGGATCTGATCCCAGGCCCTGATATCTGTGTCCACGCATTAAGGATCTGATCCCAGGCCCTGATATAGGATCTGATCCCAGGCCCTGATATATCCGTGTCCACACATTAAGGATCTGATCCCAGGCCCTAATCTCTGTGTCCATACATAACGGATCTGATCCCAGGCCCTAATCTCTGTGTCCATACATAACGGATCTGATCCCATGCCCTGATATTTGTGTCTACACATTACGGATCTGATCCCAGGCTCTGATATAGGATCTGATCCCAGGCTCTGATATAGGATCTGATCCCAGGCTCTGATATAGGATCTGATCCCAGGCCCTGATATATGATCTGATCCCAGGCCCTGATATTTGTGTCCACACATTAAAGATCTGATCCCAGGCTCTGATATCTGTATCCACACATTAAGGATCTTATCCCAGGCCCTTATATCTGTATCCACACATTAAGGATCTGACCCAAGGCCCTGATATCTGTGTGTAACAATCGGTGTCAGCACACAGAGAGAATGTGATTATTGGTGATCTGCAGTATCACCAACAATACAGATATATTCCCAATTATTGATGATCTGCAGAATCACCAATAATACAAGTATGACTAACCTCTGGACACCTGATGAAGTGTAAGTGTTTGGTGCAACAGTATATGAGCCTGGATCACCTGAGGAGCAGGTGACCCTAGCCCGTATAACGAGTATCTCCTAGTTGGGGTTGGAGATAACCAGAGAGCCAGTGATTCCCTGAACTGCTGGGAGTCAGACTCTACTGCAGTCAAAAGGACGCCTATGGGATAGAGTCCCTAACTGGATTGCAGAGAGGTCCCTCTGAGGGACAGGAAGTCCCTGCAACTACTGGGCACCCCACCGGGGGGGTGTCACAGGTAGAAGGGTCGGCCAGGCCGGGTCAGCAACACACGAGCAGATAAGGTACAGAGACAGAAGGCTGATTCGGTAACCAGGGACAGGCAGGGTTGGCAACAGGTAATCAGATATGCGAAGGTTCCCGAATCAGAGAGCAGGAGAAGGGTCAAGAGAGCAATAGGTCATAACAGATATCAAGCAGAGGCCTAGTCTAGAGTGTGAGGTCCGTGGTCTCAACACTCAGGGACTGATCTAAAGAATAACACAGCAATGACACAGTATCCCTAATCTTGGGTGTGAGGTCCGTGGTCTCTACACCCTGGAACTGGTCTAAAGAATAACACAGCAATGACACAGTATCCCTAATCTTGGGTGTGAGGTCCGTGGTCTCTACACCCTGGAACTGGTCTAAAGAATAACACAGCAATGACACAGTATCCCTAATCTTGGGTGTGAGGTCCGTGGTCTCTACACCCTGGAACTGGTCTAAAGAATAGCACAGCAATTACACAGTATCCCTAATCTTGGGTGTGAGGTCCGTGGTCTCTACACCCTGGAACTGGTCTAAAGTATAACACAGTAATAACACAGTAATCTGGCTAAGTGTGAATTCCCAGGTCCACCTGGTTCTAACACACTGAGGGATCTGACTAAGGTCTGAGTGTTAACACATAAGCATTCGCAACGGCAGACCACCAGCAACTGACAAGCAAGATCTATATATACTTGCAGTGCTGTGCAGCCCCGCCCGAGCCACTCAGCCAATCCAGAGTCCAGCTGGGATCAGCTGATCGGCCTGATCAGCTGATTCCCCTTCTGCTGGTATAAATGTCCTGTCGCCTGGTGCGCGCACGCGTAGCTATCCATCTGTGTGCACTAGAAGGTCCAGCCAAGCCAGACGCGTGTCGCTGCGCGGAAACCGCCGGTCTGAATGCGGAGATAGCCGCCCCGTCACTAGACCACGCGAGGGCATCTCCGCTATTCATTACACTGTGTCCACACATTAAGGATCTGATCCCAGGCCCTGATATCTGTGTCCACACATTAAGGATCTGATCCCAGGCCCTGATATCTGTGTCCACACATTAAGGATCTGACCCCATGCCCTGATATCTGTATCCACACATTAAGGATCTGATCCCAGGCCCTGATATCTGTGTCCACACATTAAGGATCTGATTCCAGGCCCTGATATCTGTGTCCACGCATTAAGGATCTGATCCTAGTCCCTGATATCTGTATCCACATATTAAGGATCTGATCCCAGGCCCTGATATCTGTGTCCACACATTAAGGATCTGATCCCAGGCCCTGATATCTGTGTCCACACATTAAAGATCTGATCCCAGGCCCTGATATCTGTGTCCACACATTAAAGATCTGATCCCAGGCCCTGATATCTGTACCACAGATTAAAGATCTGAACCCAGGCCCTGATATCTGTGTCCACACATTAAGGATCTGATCCCAGGCCCTGATATCTGTGTCCACACATTAAGGATCTGATCCCAGGCCCTGATATCTGTACCACAGATTAAAGATCTGATTCCAGGCCCTGATATCTGTATCCACACATTAAGGATCTGACCCAAGGCCCTGATATCTGTGTCCACACATTAGGGGTCTGATCCCAGGCCCTGATATCTGTGTCCACACATTAAGGGTCTGATCCCAGGCCCTGATATCTGTACCACAGATTAAAGATCTGAACCCAGGCCCTGATATCTGTGTCCACACATTAAGGATCTGATCCCAGGCCCTGATATCTGTACCACAGATTAAAGATCTGATTCCAGGCCCTGATATCTGTATCCACACATTAAGGATCTGACCCAAGGCCCTGATATCTGTGTCCACACATTAGGGGTCTGATCCCAGGCCCTGATATCTGTGTCCACACATTAAGGGTCTGATCCCAGGCCCTGATATCTGTACCACAGATTAAAGATCTGAACCCAGGCCCTGATATCTGTGTCCACACATTAAGGATCTGATTCCAGGCCCTGGTATCTGTATCCACACATTAAGGATCTGATCCTAGTCCCTGATATCTGTATCCACATATTAAGGATCTGATCCCAGTCCCTGATATCTGTATCCACATATTAAGGATCTGATCCCAGTCCCTGATATCTGTATCCACATATTAAGGATCTGATCCCAGTCCCTGATATCTGTATCCACATATTAAGGATCTGATCCCAGGCCCTGATATCTGTGTCCACATATTAAGGATCTGATCCTAGTCCCTGATATCTGTATCCACATATTAAGGATCTGATCCCAGTCCCTGATATCTGTATCCACACATTAAGGATCTGAACTAAACATCACTGGGAGGTACAATATACAGATTAAAAGCACTGTAAATGACAGCTACATAGAAATAAAGTCACTTACAGTGCATCCTACTCTGTAACAAATGTATGTCTTCTATGTATGAATATGTATGTATTTTCAATCTTATAGTTTTCATCACAGCGTCCCTTTTATAATGAAATGAAGGTATAATTTGGATGCCTGGTCCAGCAACCAGTCCAATGGATCCTTTTATTATCGAACTAAGGATGCTCAGTGAGATGATGATTCTTACAAATTGATGCAATGTTTATGACATTGTCATAAATGTCCAGTGGCTGGATAGTCTACTGGTTAAGGGCACCGCCTTTGACATGGGAGATCAGGGTTAAAATCCTGGCTAGGGTCGAGCTAAATCTGAACACTACATTATCCCTAAATCTTGGTTATAAACCCCTGGCTTATGTGTATGTATATGCAATGTTCTCTATAGTCAATCATGACATCAGAGTCTGTAGTTAGCTAATAATGCTTAGACCTTGGTTTATCTCTGTTCCTTATGTTCTATATGTTAAGGTTAAAGGTTATTATATATAGCCATTTCTCTTCTTGGAAACCAACTACAAGTCAAACCAGACGATATACCTACACTGGCGGGTGGCCTTATGGCCATCTGGTCCCGCCGGTTTTAGTAATTGGGCTCACCCCCCCTTGATGACTACCCTAAGGGTTGTGTATATGTCAGATAAGGGGCTCTCCTCCTGATTAATGACTTGTCCTATTAAGTATAATGATGTTACCTCTCTTTCATTGTTCCGCATTTGTACAATGAGCTGTGTATCCCAATAATTTGTAGTGAACTGCCTATCTTACCTGTTACAATTTACAATAAAAAACTTTGTATAACGGAAAAAAAATCCTGGCTAGAGTCAGCACCTATTCAGTAAGGGGTTCAAGGCAAGACTCCCTAACACTGCAGGGCGGCCTCCCAGCGGCTGCAGCTCTTGAGCGCTTTGAGTCCAACAGGAGAAAAGCGCTATACAAATGTTCAGATTATTATGATGACAAATTTATGCAGATTGGACAGTTAAAGGGACTCCGAGCTCACCCAAAAAAAGAAAGTTGTACTCACCAGGGGCTTTCTCCAGCCCAGTGCTGGTCGGGAGGTCCCACGCCGGCGTCCTGGCTCCTCTCCTTCTCCCCGCTCCGGAATGGCTGACAGGCCGCAGCCCGGGCAACACTCGGTAGAGTGTCGGGCTGCTCCTTCCGCGTATGACGCGGCTGACGTCACACGCCGGCCGCCTCGCGTCATCACGGCGGCCGGCGTGAAAGTACTGTGCATGCGCGATTTAAGCGCGCATGCGCAGTACTTTCACGCCGGGCTGCGGCCTGTCAGCCATTCCGGAGCGGGGAGAAGGAGAGGAGCCAGGACGCCGGCGTGGGACCTCCCGACCAGCACTGGGCTGGAGAAAGCCCCTGGTGAGTACAACTTTCTTTTTTTGGGTGAGCTCGGAGTCCCTTTAAATGCATAGTTGTGGCATGTAATTAGCCTAGGGTTGCTGGCCATGGTTGCAGGTTATGGTTTTCACAATCGTGTTCCTATAAAAGGACAACTGTAGTGAGAGGGTTATGGAGGCTGCCTTTTAAGCAATACCAGTTGCCTGGCAGCCCTACTGGTCATTTTGGATGCATTTGAGTCTGCATAACGCCAGAAACAAGCATGCAGCTAATCTTGTCAGATCTGACAATGTTAGAAACACCTGATCTGCTGCATGCTTGTTCAAGGTCTATGGCTAAAAGTATTAGAGGCAAAGGATCATCAGAACCGCCAGGCAACTGGTATTGCTTAAAAGGAAATCAGTATGGCACCCTCCATATACCTCTCACTACAGTTCCCCTTTAAGTCGGGACTTACTACATACACTAGATAAAAATCGTCTGACAATCATTCTCTTATCTAGTTTGTGAACGTCCCATATGTTGGATCCTTAATGGCCCCTGATGCCAGAGCAGCCCTGATCACATAGTTTTTCTCATCAATCCATTATTTTCCAGCATTGTCTTAACTCTCTTGGGCATGGAGGTCATTTGAGAGTCACAGGTTGCCACTGGAATCCTCTCCCACTCAACCATAAGCTCCAGGGACTCAGGCGGAGAGGTGAGAGCACAGCTTCTGCTGCACTATTCTCTGCATTTCCACACTCGGTTGGGGAGAGTAGGAAGGGGGAGTGCCCCGAAATATGTCAGGATCGGTGGGTTGTTAATATCTCAAGGACCCCCTGTGCCTCCTTATATGGCACATGGTTTTTATTGTCTAGTGTGTGCTTGTGTGTATTTTTTTTTTTTTTTGGGGGGGGGGGGGGTGACAAAACTCTAGAAATGGCCCTGTTGGCACTTTCCATGTCCTTGCCTTGTGTCGCCTTGACAATAAGTCTTGAAAGCCATCGAACTCGTCTTTTTTTGTGTGATGGACAGGGCCAGTTCTAGTAATAATGCTGCCCCTGGGCAAAATTAACCCAGAATTGATCTTCATCCCAATCAGTAGCTGATGCCCCCTTTCCCATGATAAATATTTACCTTTTCTCAAACGGATCATCAGGGGCTCTGTATGGCTGATATTGTGGTGAAATCCCTACCACAGGAAACTGTCAGGACTATGGGCCTGGCAGTTTCCTGTGAACCTTTGTTGCATTGTGGGAAATAGCTCTTTACAGCTGTTTCCAACTGCCAAAAAAGCAAGCGCCATCTCCATCCACTGACATCACCTGCCAGAAGTAAAAATGTCACCATGTGATAAATGTCAGAATGTAAATCAGGGAGAGGAAAGCTTTTACAATGGGCAGACACTAAATCATTTATACATCATTATTGTAAAAAATGAAGCACTCTTTTTTTTTTATTATTACATTATTTTCACTGGAGTTCCTCTTTAAGTTGGGGGAAGACACTTTGAGGCCCCCTACTGGCTCTGGGGACCCGGGGCTATTGCTGGCCACTGCTTTACTTTACCTTGGAGTGGCTCTGACTTTGAGCATTACACATCAGTCAGGGTGGTCCCTTCCTTCCTCGTGTAGAAGGTGTCCTGTTTTCTGAGAAGCTAACATTTGTATCAGTCTGCAGGAGAGCATAACATATCGTTTTATGGAGATCCTGAAATTCCTGTTTTGCATAGTTTAAAAGGTTATTTGTCAAGCTAAAGAGTACCATCTGCTGTTTTCACGCCTTCCTCTGATTGGTTGCTGTGAACAACTGCATTGTGTGCACAAAGAGGCTTTATGAACAGATGTTCAGCATTTCCTCGTCACATCAGTGAGCAGTACCTTGTCTAGGTTCTGCCATCTATATTATATGAGTAATATAACAGTAATATTATATATAATCGTAACCCCTTCCTGTGAAAAGGTCCTATCTGGGGCCCTAGAAGCTGTTTGTGGACTTCATCCAGACTACGTTAAAGGACAACTGAAGTGAGAAGAATATGGAGGCTGCCATATTTATTTCCTTGTACACAATACCAGTTACCTGCAGGGGCGTATCTGGGCAATATAGCGCCTATGGCAGGCACTGAAATTATGCCATAAGTATTGAGAGGTGTGCCCCCCCCCCCAGTATAAGCAGCCCCCCAGTATAGGTAATGAAAGTTGTCCCACAGTATAAGTAACCCCTCCCTCCAGTATAGATGGTGGCAGGTGTCCCCCAGTATAAGTACCCCCCCCCCCCCCTGCCGGTATCCCCTCAGTATGGGTAATGATAGGGGTCCCCTAGTATAAGTAGCCCCCCAGTATAGTTAGTGACAGCTGTCCTCCCAGTATAATTTCCCCCCAGTATAGGTGGTGAAAGATGTCTTCCAGTGTAAGCAGCCCACCCAGTATAGGTAATAAGAGGTGTCACCCCAGTACAATTTCCCCCCCCCCCCAAAGTATCGGTAGCGAGAGATGTCCTCCAGTGATAGCGGGTACAAACGCCTGAGAGGCATCCCTCAGTAAGGTGGTGGAGCACGAGGGAGGAGAGCAGTCATGGAGCCCATGGTGCTGTGGCGCCCATGGCACAAGCCATGTCTGCACCCCTCTAGATACGCCTATGGTAGCCTGGCAACCCTGCTGAGCTATTTGGCTGCAGTAGTGTCTGAATCACACCATAAACAAACGTGCAGCTAATCCTGTCAGATCTGACAATGATGTCAGAAACGCCTGATCTGCTGCATGCTTGTTCAGGGGCTATGGCTAAAAGGACCAGAGGCAGAGGATGAGGCGTTCCGCACCACCTAGATGCTTCCTCAGAGATGATCTCCGAGGAAGCATCCAGGAGTTGCGGAACGCCTGAGAAGCGCAGTGGGTGGTGGACAGGCACATGCAGGGCTCCAATCCCAGGGTGAGGGCTGGGTTTTTATTTCTCATGGCATGGTCTATTGCAGTCGTCCTCAAACTAAGGCCCGCGGGTCGAATGCGGCCCCCTGAGGCTTTTTCACTGGCCCCCCACTCTCAAAATGTTGCAGGGAGTTCTCCTCCAGGTATGGTCGAAGGGGTTAGAGGTAATGTAAAAGGTGTGTGTGTGTGTGTGGCGTGTGTCTTGCTAATTAGCAGTTCATATGATTATTGGGTAAAGAGGGACTTTTGAAAATATGTATTATGAACACTCAAGGCTTTGCGCGGGGGAGTGTGTTTCAGGCTGCTGGGAAAGTGGTTACCAGGTGGAGGGGATGACTTGTAACAAGTATAACCACATGCATTTTGGTCAGTGCTGTGGAGGAATGCTATGATTTGAAGGGTTGTGCTGTATATGTTGCCATAGTGATCGTGTGCGTGTATGGGTGAGATTTTGCAGGCCATTGGGTGATATTAAGGCTTACATATGACTTGCTGTGTGAGTCACAATAGCAGCACATGCTGTGTTGAGGGCGTACTACCCGCACATGCTGTAATGAGGGGCGTACTACCTGCACATGCTGTGTTGAGGGGCGTACTACCTGCACATGCTGTGTTGAAGGGCGTACTACCTGCACATGCTGTGTTGAGGGGCGTACTACCTGCACATGCTGTGTTGAGGGGCGTACTACCTGCACATGCTGTGTTGAGGGGCGTACTACCTGCACATGCTGTGTTGAAGGGCGTACTACCTGCACATGCTGTGTTGAGGGGCGTACTACCTGCACATGCTGTGTTGAGGGGCGTACTACCTGCACATGCTGTGTTGAGGGGCGTACTACCTGTACATGCTGGGTTGAGGGGCGTACTACCTGCACATGCTGTGTTGAAGGGCGTACTACCTGCACATGCTGTGTTGAGGGGCGTACTACCTGCACATGCTGTGTTGAAGGGCGTACTACCTGCACATGCTGTGTTGAGGGGCGTACTACCTTCACATGCTGTGTTGAGGGGCGTACTACCTGCACATGCTGTGTTGAAGGGCGTACTACCTGCACATGCTGTGTTGAGGGGCGTACTACCTGCACATGCTGGGTTGAGGGGCGTACTACCTGCACTTGCGGTGTTGGAGGGCATAATATCTGATTTGGCTAAATGGGAGACATAAGGGCTGCATGTGTTAATAAGTAATAGTTTACATTACCTAGGTTCAATGTAATGTTTTCTACATCATTTCATGTATACTCTGGCCCCCCATCATTCTCAAGCATGTTGACCCGGCCCTCGACCAAAAAAGTTTGGGGACCCCTGGTCTATTGTCTTATATGTGGATGTAGCCGCGGCCTTATTGAGAATATTGGCATATGCTCCACTATACTGAGACCTGTTATCTTGATATTGATACCCAGCCTACCATGTTCACAGTGGTTCCTCCAGCTTCAAATTCTTTGGGGGGCACCAAGGGGACACGATGGCTGGCTGGTGGGGCCTATTTAGGTGATCAAAATCAATGTATGTATGGTGAGCTTTAGATATTTTTGCCTAACTCAGGTGAGGCTAAAATAGAGGCGAACTAAGTTAATCAATGATAGGAACCAAATGTAAACATCACAAACAGAACTCAGAGGCTTTTGAGCAGATGGTGCTATTATTGAAGAAAAGTTGCCTACAGATGTACTTGGCTAGTTGGCTGGTATACTTTAATCCTTACTTGCTAGCGAGCTGCTCCTGTGTGAACAGATCACAGACAAATCATTCCAGCCCCCAGCCTGTGTCTCACAACTCTACAAGCAAGGGAAGGGGGAGAGGCAGGAGGGAGAGAAGCACTGTGTTTGTAATACCTCATGTCAGTAACACTAAGGCCTTCTTCACATTATAAATTTCCAGTGCTATCGCAAGCTCTGAGCAATTTTAGACCTCACCAGATGCTGACTTTTATTCCTGGTGATGCTCTGCCAGGTCTCTACTGCAACTGTCTTCAGTTCCTGCTTGTTCTCGGGGCATTTTCCCTTCAGTTTTGTCTTCAGCAAGTGAAATGCTCAATCGGATTCAGATCAGGGGATTGACTTGGCCATTGCATAACATTCCACTGATTTACCTTCAAAAACTCTTTAGTTGCAGTTTGCTTTGGGTCATTGCCCATTTGGACTGTGAAGCGCGTACAATGAGTTCTAAAGCATGTGTCTGAATATGAGCAGATAACAATATTAGAATTGTGTCTATGTCCCAATATTTATGGACCTGACTGTATGTGATCATCACTCATATTGGATGCCAATTCACTTTGATATTTTTACTTTACAATCGAGTCATGAGCTGGGGGGGGAGGGAGGAAGGACTGGATGATTATGTTTTATTCACCCTTTGCGGTGTTGGTCATTAATAAACTAACATTCGTATTCTTTGTAGAACACTTATAAGAGCCAGAGTTATTAGGCAACCTCATTTGCTGCTCATAAACAAGTACACAGCCTCCCTCCTCCCCTTGCTTGAGCTCTGTGGGCCTGACCCAAAATTCAAGCTATGATGACAGAAATTTGGTGAGAAATTTGCTGGATGTCTCTATCTCCCAGATGCTCCTTCTTCCCCCGAGATTTCCTGCTTTTGCTCTCAGCTGAAATCGCTGTCATTACTGTATTTTTTTTACCCTTACATCCAATTTGATCAGCGTCTTTAGAAGTCACAGAGAAGCCCACTAGAATGTCGAGAAAAATTCTTAGTTGCTGGAGGTAGAAACCTCAGCAAGTCGCCTCTTTTCTGGTCTTGTAAAAAAATTTCAGAGCTTAGTCTCTAGGGACCAGTGTGTTGTTCTTGGAAAGCCTTTGTGTACTTACAGAAAGGAGCGAAGGGTAAGAAACGAGTGCTGAAGCACGAAATTTGGGTGCCGTCAGTGCCGTGGAAGTCTGGCGCTGCCATGGGCACCCATAGTAATTTTGGCTATTTTAATGGGCCCCCAAATTCCATCCTAAGCCAAAATATCTTTGGTGCCGCCCAAACTTTCATGGCACCCAATAGTTTTCGATTTTACAAATATACAAAGAACGTTTCGCGTGGTTAACTGCCTCTGATCCTCTGAAGAAGCGTGGCATTTAACCTTGCAAAGAGCGTTAGTCTTTTCTATGATTATCAGATAAGCCTTTGAAACGTTCTTACACAGAGCTTTATTGTTTCTATTGGCTATTCGACCATCCCGAAATTAAACAAACAGCCCATTTCCAGAGCAGGGCCAAGCCATGCTGACAATCTTACTCTGCCTTACGGAAGCTTCCTTACTCCCTCTTCCATACTAAAGCTTACAGTGAACCTCCGGACTAAAATTCTACTCAGCAGAACTGAAAAGGCTTGGTGTTTCTTTAACAGTTTCACAGCATCGGAACTTTGTTTTTCTTACCAAAGCATCATTTTTAGCTACATTTTTAGCTAAGCTCCACCCATCAAAGAAAACTGCCTGGGCTTTTTTTCCCTGATGGTGTGAAAAGCATGATGGGCTTTCCTATGTTGTTGTTCACGTTGCCTAGCAACTGGGAGGGGTGATCAGCACACAGGACAGTTGGAACTGTGTCTCATGCTCCCTGTCACCTCTTTTCAACCAAAAAGATGGCTGCCCTCATGAAATCAAACATTTGCCTGTTCTTTTAAAGCAGGGTGGGTAAGAGATTATATTACCTATCTATTTTAATTAACATAACTAATGTAACTTAATGAAAGTATGTTTGTTTAGGCTGGAGTTCCTCTTTAACTATTCCTTAACTGTCTTCCCATACCTGGGGCTGGGGCTATATCTA
Organism: Hyperolius riggenbachi; assembly: GCF_040937935.1. Lineage (NCBI taxonomy): Eukaryota > Metazoa > Chordata > Amphibia > Anura > Hyperoliidae > Hyperolius > Hyperolius riggenbachi. The sequence continues at coordinate 298,437,803 of NC_090652.1, forward strand.
CATCTATCTAGTGCCCAGTATAATAATGCCTGGTACACACCATGCAATTTCCTGTTAGATAGACGGGTCGAAACGATTATTTCTGGCAGGTCCAATCTAATTTTCCATAAATTTTCCAATTGATTTTCTGATCACTTCTATTCAAAATAGATCAGAAAAAAATTATGAGCGCCCCCCCCCCCCCCCCCCCCCCCTAAGTGCCTAAAATTAATATTCCCACCTAATGCTCTAAAGTTACCCGTCTCCTCCCGGTAAGTGCCTAAAAAGAACCCCCCACCTAATGCCTTACCCAAACCCCCCTCTAAGTGTCTAAAATGACCCCTCCACCTAATACCTAACCCACCTCCCATAAATGCCTAAGTTGATCCCTCCTACCCGGTGCCCCAAATGACTGCAAGATGTAGCCCATTATCTACAATCCACTACAACCAATACCATTATTTACAATCAACTACAACCATACTTACTTGGGGCTTCCTAGAGCGGGAGCGCGACAAGGGAGCACGCCTGGCCGAGCTGAGCATGCACAACGAAGCGCAACTTGGCCAGGCTACCGGGCCGTACTGCAGGGGCCAGGAGCCCCGCGGGGAGACAGCAAGGGACTGAACGGCCTCAAGTGGGCTTAAGGAAGCCCCAGGTAAGTATGGTACCTGAGATGGCTTTCATCTCAGGTTCACTTTAATTCCTATGTAATAAACAATTGGCTTTTAGCCATATCGGGTGCCCAATTCTCCACTTGGTAGCAGGGGTGTAACTAGAAATCATTGGGCCCCCCTCTGAAACTTCAGATGGGGCTCCTCCCGCCAACACCCCCAATCCCCCCCCCCCCCCCCCCCCACACACACACACACACACACACACTTTCTGCACTGCTAAACTGAGAACCAATGTTATTCCATTGGCCAGTGCACACATGAATGTGTTTTCCCCATGTAGGTAAAGACACAGCAGTGAAGCACTGCAGGCATTTTCCCTATCAATTACATTAGCTTCTGTGATAAAACACGCATGTTTTCACACAGACAGACACACATGGGGCTTGATTCACTAAACTGTGTTAACTGATGTCGCGTTAGCGTTTTGCACATGTTATAACGCACATAATGTTTTCGTGCGCAATTTTTGTACAAAAATGTGTGATTGCGTGCAAAAAACGTTACGTGCAAAACACTAGTGCGACCATAATATTAGTTATCACGGTTTAGTGAATCAAGCCCATGGTGTGCAGAAAACACATACAGAAAAGTGTGCTTTCAGCCTCCGCTTATTACACTCACTCTGTTCATCTCTGAAGGAGCAGAACTGGCTCTGCAGCCTTCTCCCGGATCACGACATGCACAGCACTTGGGGAAGGGTAGAGAGGTTGGGGACTGAGCACTGTACACAAGAGCCTGCTGCACACTGAATAGGGACTGTCTACAAATCTGTCTGCAAAACTTTATAGGATTCCTTATCAGTGGCTGAGCAGATGAAGTCAATAATAACAATAGAGTAGAACGTTTTTTTTTCCGTTTTTTTTCTCTCCTTTCCCTTAGTTGTCAGTCTCTCAGGACTGGGCCCCTTGCGGCATCTAGCCCCCCCTTCGGTTGCATCCCTTGCAAGGTCTATTGTTATGCCCCTGCTCGGGTGCCCGATTACCAATAATCCATTAGAGGCCTGCAAATCCCCACACCCACATGACTGGATCCGCTTTCTCCACGCAGACAGGTGTCAATCCTGCCTCAAACCCCAATTAGTTTGAAACGTACGCGTCTGCAGGCCCCCGCTCCTTCCTGCTAGGTGTTAATGATGCACCAGATATCGGGATTCGGGAATAGATGTTGGTCTATTTCCATCTCCCCGTAGTGCCGTCTGTAAAGTTTATTATTTTGTACAGAACTCCCCCTCCCCCTGCGCTCCTCACACTCCAGGGATGCGCTTGTGGCGGCGGTTTCTGTGTGTGAATGGTGTGCTGATTCAAGTAGTGACGTCCCTCGCTGCTGCTCTCCTCCACCGCCTCTCCTTCCTGTGACTCATCCCACGTCAAATAATAGCGCTGCCCTTTATGCTGGCTTATACTCTCTCCCGCGCTGCTTCTGCGTGGGAGATCAGAAGCCTCGCTGCAATTATCCTCATCCTATACTCTGGTGATCTCTCTCCTCCTCAGTAACCCGCAGGAAGGCGACGCTCTACCAAGTCGTAACCAATCCGTGTCAGCTGGATTTAAATAAAGAGCAACCTCTTTCCTCAAGGGAGGAATGGTGACGTCCACTTCCTGTACGACTGACATCCAACCTAATATTATTCTCCAGATTATTAAACTTTTTAACAGGGAGTCCTCGTCGGAAGCAGGAAATTTGGGCGCATGAGGCAGGTGGACATTCACTCCCATAATAAATATCGTTTAATCTGCGCCCAACAGGAAAAAACAGCGCCGGAGAAAAATAACGTTTTAAAAGCAGCGCCCGGAGACTTTTAATGTTTTATAACTGTTTCTCATGATTACACATTATTTAATGATTTATAATTTTTTAAACATTATTTTTAAACGAAAAACAGTACAATTTTTTTTTTACATTTTTAAACGAAAAACCGCACCATATTTTTTTAAAACATTATTAATGCTTATTACAGGGGGGTCTTAGGTTTAGGCACCACCAGGGGGGTCTTAGGTTTAGGCACCAACAGGGGGGTCTTAGGTTTAGGCACCAACAGGGGGGTCTTAGGTTTAGGCACCAACAGGGGGGTCTTAGGTTTAGGCACCAACAGGGGGGTCTTAGGATTAGGCACCACCAGGGGGGTCTTAGGTTTAGGCACCAACAGGGGGGTCTTAGGCTTAGGCACCAACAGGGGGGTCTTAGGTTTAGGCACCAACAGGGGGGTCTTAGGTTTAGGCACCAACAGGGGGGTCTTAGGTTTAGGCACCAATAGGGGGGTCTTAGGTTTAGGCACCAACAGGTGGGTTTAGGCACCACCAGGGGGGTCTTAGGTTTAGGCACCAACGGGGGGGGGTCTTAGGTTTAGGCACCAACAGGGGGGTCTTAGGTTTAGGCACCAACAGGGGGGTCTTAGGGTTAGGCACCAACAGGGGGGTCTTAGGTTTAGGCACCAACAGGGGGGTCTTAGGTTTAGGCACCAACAGGGGGGTCTTAGGTTTAGGCACCAACAGGGGGGTCTTAGGGTTAGGCACCACCAGGGGGGTCTTAGGTTTAGGCACCAACAGGGGGGTCTTAGGGTTAGGCACCACCAGGGGGGTCTTAGGGTTAGGCACCAACAGGGGGGTCTAGGGGTTAGGGATAGGTACAGGGAGGGTTCTGTGTGAGAGTAGGGTTAGGTATAGGTTTAGTAAAATTCTTATTAATGTTTTATAAAACGTTATTATAAATTTCAATTTTTAAACAGGGAAGATCAACATTTTTAAAATTGCCGATTTTATACACATTATTTAATGATTTATAACTTTATAAAACATTATTTTTAAACGAAATATAACACAAATTTTTTTTAAACGTTATTCATGATTATCTTTTTAAACCCTGCGCCCTTTTTTCCCGGCGCCCTTTTTTAACGTACGCGTCCTCGTCCCCCTTTTCCTCCTAATCGTGATAAATCCAGCAATGGTACCCAGGGCGTAACTAGAGAGGAGCAACTCCTGTGATCATGGCAATGTCATTAACTGAGCGCTAGAACCAGTCGTTCTGGCGCTCAGATAATGACATTACCACCCAGGCACACTTATTGACCTGAGGAAGCTGCTGTAGCCATGAAACGTGTTGTCAATTGTGCCAACAATAAAAATTTAAGAAGTTTTTATCACTACCTTAGGTGTGAGCTTGACTCCTTTAAGGTGGGAACTTTTTAGTATCTTCATTTGTTACTGAATACTGTTCTATACCATAAGAAACACAGGTGTACTGTATGTCTACCACTTTTTCAGTGAATTCCACCCCTTCCTAGGGGAGGACACATGTGGAAGACCTCCATTTTTCTGGAGCTGCGACCTACCCCATAGCCTGAAGCAAGGCCGAGTGAGAACAGTACTTGCTCACACCTCAGCAGAGGGATTGCTTCTTAAGCGACCCAGTTTTGTGAGTATAACTTTTTCTTCGCATGTATATTCTGGTGTCCCTTGGATAATACACCAGATTGGGCTCCCGGTCTCCCTGTGCCTTTTTGTTTTCCACACAAACCTGCAATACTTCACATCAGGTGTTTTTGTGGCTGCCCTTGTTAGGGGTCTGAAGATCATGATGGCCAAACTGCTTTATGACCCTTGTGAGATGGGCCTCAAGACAGTGAAGTGCACCAAGGGGAAGCAAGGGAAGGGGTGTAAACACTGGGGGTGCCCCTATAAAGTTTCTCTGGGGTTCCCATGAGTTGTAGTTATGCCAGTGATACAGTGATAGTACACTACATCCCAATAACCTCCACTCCTAAAGCTTGTTGTCTGAGGGTAACTCTGGACTCTGAGCTCTCATTTAGACCACTTGTTAACACATTAACTACCTCCTGTTACTTCCATCTCAAAAAGATTTCCTGACTTTGTCCCTTCCTTTCACAGGGGGCTAGTAAAAAGCTTGTACATGCTTTAATCATCTCCCGTCTTGACTACTGTAACACCCTACTCTGTGGTCTAGCAAAAGGCAGACTGGCACCTCACCAGTCCCAGTACTGATCTCTGCTGCCCGTCTCATTCACGTCTCCTCCTGCCCCTATCTGACAATCTCTCAATTGGGTGTCAAACCCAAATGATCCAGTTCAAACTCCTCATGCTATCATACAAAGCTCTATGTAAGTTCTCACCTCCATACATTTCCTCATTCCACCCAGAAACTTCACTCCTCCCAGGAGGCCCTCTTGTTCTCTAGCTTGGTCATCTCCTCTTACTTCCGCATCCAGGACTTCTCATGAGTGGCCCCTCTCCTCTGGAAATCTCTCCCACACTGTCCATCATGCTCCGAACCTGGAAACTTTCAAATGTACTCTCAAAATGGAACTGTTTAGACAAGCCTATCATTTGCTATAGGTAGCATTGGAGGCTCATGGCCTCATCCACTAACCCCCTGTGTCTCCTTTCCTGATGTCTCCACCCCACTATATGATTGTAAGCTCTCAAGGGCAGGAGGAACCTCTTCCTATTGTCTGTACTTGGTGAATAAAATATATTCTAAATCCTATTTTTCTGTAATTTATCATATGAACGTGTACCAATGGTGATGTCACAAACCCAGAGCAGGATCATCCACCAGGCAACCTAGGCAGGTACTTGGGGCCTAGTAGGTTGCCAAGGCACCTTCTTTGACCTCTCTCCACTTCAGCTTACCAAAAGGACCACAGGGGGGGCCCAAAACTACTGCCTTGCCATGGGCCCCATTACTTCTTAATCCATCTCTGCAAAAAAAAACACATCATCTATGAATGTATTGGAGTTGCTGGATGTCCTGATTGTACAGAGTTTTAAACTTCTCATGTATCTATGGTCCCCAATATTTGTTTTGTACAATGTACAGCGCTACGGAAGATGTTGGTGCAATATAAATAAAAAAGAATAATAATACATTAAAAAAAGTTCTAAAAACTTGATTTTTTAAAAAAAATGAAAAATCTAGTGACAGCAGTGTTCCCCCTTTTGGGACTCAGACCCCCAGGCAAGTGCCTGCAGCCTTGTAGTTGAGGACACGCCCCCCTCATTAGGCATAGTGAAATCCATGACTATAATCCGTGACATAGTTCCCATTTATTGATCTAAGTCCCCGTATGAAAGTCCAACACCGTCTGTGAGACAGATCTAATACTACGCATGCAGAAGTGGGCATCTTGTGGCCAAATAGTAAAATTACATCTGTAAATAAAAAATTTCAGATAATGACTTTTTTACTGTTAAAATTAGTCCCTTACCTCCCACACTCCCCAATAGCTACACAAAAATGAAAAAAAAAATACATAAATAGTTACCTTAGGGACTAAACTTTTCTAATATGTATGTAGTAAGGTATATTACTATTTTTTAAATTATGAGCTTGTAAATAGTGATGGACGCAAAACTGAAAGAATGCACCTTTATTTCCAAATAAAATATCGGCGCCATACATTGCGATAGGGACATAATTTAAACATTGTAATAACCGGGACAAATGGGCAAATAAAATACATGGGTTTTAATTACGGTATCATGTATTCATTTCAAACTATAATGGCCAAAACCTGAGAAATAATGATTTTTTTCCATTTCTTTTTTAATATTCCTGTTAAAATGGAGTTAGAAAAAAAAATTCTTTGAAAAATGTACCACCCAAAGAAAGTCTAAATGGTGGTGGATAAAGCAAGATCTAGATCATTTCAGTGTGATAAGTAGTGATAAAGTTATTGGCGAATGAATGGGAGGTGAAAGTTGCTTGGATGCATAAGGTGAAACAACACTGTAGGCTGAAGTGGTTAAGCCCCGCCTAATGTGTGTATGTGTCTTTTTCGATTGCAGCCAGCAAAGAATTTCCAAAACTGACAGCAATCTCTAATTTGCAACCAAGGCGACAGCAGTCTGTGTGCTATTTTTGGAGTACTGTTGCCTTAAATCTGTACCGGATTATTATGAATTAATGATTAATTCATTTTATAGTTCAAGCTGAAAGAACGATTGTCATTAATGTTTAAAATACGTAGAGACAAACTGAAAACACTGAAAGAGCTGAACTTTTCTCAACAAAAGCAGCATTTTATCTGTATTGACTGTTGCATTTCTTCTGGATTTCGAGGACAATATTCTGACCTGTAAAGTACCCAGGCTGTACGTAAACAGTGTAATGTTTTTGTTGTTTTTTTAAGTGGACCCTTGCACAAGACAGAAGGAAAACCTAGAGAAATGCACCCTGTATGTATTTAGAGAGTTTAGCCTGTCTAGTTCCCCCTCATTTGTGACTAATCACAACTGTAATTTGACCTGTTAGCTGTGTCAGCTCTGGAATCTCCCATGGCAGAGCAGCTAATTTGTAATTTGTAAATACAGTATATATATATATATATATATATATCTATCTCAAAGCAGCCGCTCCAGGTTAGTGATAGGAAGTCCGGATCTTTTTAAGGATTCGGATCATTTGAATCGGATCATTGAAAAGATCCGGATCTTTGAACCGAATCATTTGAATCATTTTACTAGGGAAGCAGACTGGGTGAAATGACTAGCAGGACAGGACTTTCCCTGCACTGTACATTCTGTATGTTCCTGTTTCTTCCAGACAGACATCCACTGTGAACCGAATCGTTCATTGTGATGATCCGGATGATTCGACTCACAAAAAAGATCCGGATCAAATGAACGATTCATTCATGATCCGGACAACACTACAGTCCCACCACACACAGTGCAGTGAATATTAATTAGCCATGTGGCTGGCCATGGAGGAGGAGGGGAGACCTCCTCCTCCAACATTACTGAGCATGTGCAAACAGTCTAACGTGGCTGAGCCCAGTATAACGTACAGCATGCAGCACTTTGCACTATGTAACGCAACGTGTGCACTGTGAGCAGCACATTGATTTTACAGTGCTGTGAGTTAGGCTGCGTTACTGGCTGCTGTAACGTAGGACTTTAACCTCCCACTGTGAAACCAGCCTAAAGGTTATTATTGCCGTTGTGTATCTTTTAGGGCAGAGAGGAAGTTATGAGTTCAGGTCCACTTTAAAGTGGCTACACACTCATAACAATGGTATGATTTGTTAATGTGACGTTGGGCTGGTGAGGTATACACAGTCAGGTCCATAAATATTGGGACATCGACACAAATCTAACATTCTTGGCTCTAAACACAACCACAATGGATTTAAAATGAAACGAACACGATGTGCTTTAACTGCAGACTGTCAGCTTTAATATGAGGGTATTTACATCCAAATCAGGTGAACGGTGTAGGAATTACAACAGTTTGCCTATGTGCCCCCCACTTGTTAAGGGAACAAAAGTAATGGGACAGAATAATAATCATAAATCAAACTTTCACTTTTTAAAGTGAACCTAAAGTCAAATGAAAAAAATGAGATTTACTCACCTGGGGCTTCCCTCAGCCCCCTGCAGCCGATCGGTGCCCTCGCAGCTCCGCTCCGATGGTGCAGGTCCCGCCGGCGAACACTTCCGGTTTGGCCGTCACCGGCCGACAGGCATGGAAACGTGAGTGATTGTTCGCGTTCCCAGCCTGTATATCGCCCCCTATGCTGCTATTGCGGCCAGGAGGCCAGAAGGCCACAATAGCAGCATAGGGGGCGATATACAGGCTGGGAATGCGACGAATCCCTCGCGTGACGGCCAAACCGGAAGTGTTCGCCGGCGGGTCCTGCACCATCAGAGCGGAGCTGCAAGGGCACCGATCGGCTGCAGGGGGCTGAGGGAAGCCCCAGGTGAGTAAATCTATTTTTTTTTATTTGACTTTAGGTTCACTTTAATACTTGGTTGCAAATCCTTTGCAGTCAATTACAGCCTGAAGTCTGGAATGCATAGACATCACCAGACGCTGGGTTTCATCCCTGGTGATGCTCTGCCAGGCCTCTACTGCCACTGTCTGCAGTCCTCGGGGCATTTTCCCTTCAGTTTTGTCTTCAGCAAGTGAAATGCTCAATCAGATTCAGGTCAGGTGATTGACTTGGCCATTGCATAACATTCCACTTCTTTCCCTTCAAAAACTCTTTGGTTGCTTTTGCAGTGTGCTTCGGGTCATTGTCCATCTGCATTGTGAAGCGCCTTCCAATGAGTTCTGCAGCATTTGGCTGAATATGAGCAGATAATATTGTCCGAAACACTTCTGAATTCATCCTACTTATATTTCGGCCCCTTTTGTGATTGAGGTTGACACCGCAAGATGACATCACACAAAGATGACATCGCATAAATAAAAATGACATCACATAAAGATGAAGTTAACTTTTCTTCTGCATTTTTGTACTCTTATTTAAAAAAAGGGTACCGTAATTGAATACCCTTTTCTTCTGTAAAGCTGAATTCTTCCCTAACAATGCTGGAAGATGGATTGCAGCGACGTCCCCGATGACAAGCGTTCCCCGATACATCCTCCTGGCAGCGGTTACACGAGATGGCACACGACGGGCGCAAACCAGAGTTCAAACGATCGTGGCATTTTGCGTGAAAGTCTTTGGGAATCGTAAAGATCCAATTCGCCGCGTTGGTCGTTATAGTCACCAAAAAATGTTCATGTAATTGCACGCCTGTACCAACATCAAGGGATTGTGCCAGGCCCGGTCTGCCCATGATGCCAAGTGAGGTGTCAGAAGTCTGGGGGCAGCACCAGGCAGAAACAGGAAGTGAAGCGAGTGCCTGGCCAACCTATACTGGGGGCAACTGTACCTGGCCAACCTATTCTGGGGGCAACTGTACCTAGCTACCAATACTGGGGGCACCTATAACTGGCTACCTACCTATATGCAAATTGTTTGGGTGCTGTAAGACCATTCCAATTGGGGGAGGGGGGGGCACATCCTCACAAGTTTGCCTCAGGCAGCAAAAAGTCTGCAACCGGCCCTCTTCATCACTCAAAAAATTGCTGGTGTTTGTAAAAATTGGCATAGTGGGTATGGGCCTTGAAGCTATTTGTTGTGTTATTGTAGGGATTGTCACATTGCCACTGTAGCATCCATCATGGGGCCTTGTTCAGCGGTATTTAGGAAACATGTTGGGAGAACGGTGTGACATTTAGAGTCTGAGAAAATCATGTCTAAGCATCTTCCTCCATCACTCCCGCCCCTTCACTTCCTCTCGCGCTCGTCTGAGAGCCCCAACCAACGTCAGTGAACACAATCATCAGCGACGTCAAGCGAAGATGGGAATAATCTGACATATGAGGAGGCTCCAATATCACAGCCTTGCGTTCTCTGAGGGGTTCCAGGCGCAGAGTCTCATAAGCCCCCTCCTCTCGCCTGTCAGTTATTGTTTTAACATGCCAAAGCCCTGATTGGCAAATTCAGCTGTCTCCCTGTATCAGACCTGCGTACAGCTAATTACTAACTAATCATATGTGATAACCGTGGGCACTCGGGTGATTTACGGCTATTGTTGTGAAGGCAAGCTTTCCTTCCTTGTTTTGGAGGAGGTTGCTATAACTGTGTTGCTATTCTGTAATGTGGTTTAAATTGTTCTGATTTTTCCTGTTTTTTTTCGCAGGTTGCCTGTTTGACCTGAGACTATGCACAAAGGAGGAGGTGTGTGTGCAAGGTGAGTGGTCACTCCATCAGAAAACAGAGAGTAAAGGCATTACATAAAGATGACATCACACAAAGATGACCGCATAAATAAAAATGACATCACATAAAGATGACGTTAACTTTTCTTCTGCACTTTTGTTCTCTTATTTAAAAAAAACACAAACTTTGATAATAAACTATTTGCCTACATCCTCATTTTACTTTTTAGCAAAATATTTTAACTTATTATTAACCACATTTGGCCCCCATTTATTTGGCCAAATCTTTATCACTACTCATCTAAATGATCTATATCTTGTTTGCTTGTTTTTTGCCACAAATTAGGCTGTTTGTGGTACTTGTTTTCAGTAATCACTTTATTTTCTATGCATTTTATAAGGAAAAGAAGAAAAAGAAAAATACACTATTTCTCCAATTCCATCTCCTATAGTTTTAAAATAAGCAATGCTACAATAACTAAAACCCAGACATTTTATTTGCCCATTTGTCCCAATTATCACAACATTTAAAGAGAGTCTGAAACCTCAAAAAAAAAACAACCTATTTTTACTTCATAGTCCTCTTAAGAATGAAAGCCATACCTGAAACGCTGCATCCCCACGGCTGAACGTTCACTTAATACCCCCAAAATCCCGGGGCAAAATTCAACGGCTTTCAAAGTCATGGATTTTGCTGCCCGGGGGAGGCAGAGCTTTGTGCTGTAGCTCTGGCTCCATTCGCGTCAATCTGTGCTGATCGCCACCTCTCCCCGCCCCTCTCAGTGCAAGAAGACTGAGAGGGGCGGGGAGAGGTGGCAATCAGCACAGATTGACGCGAGTAGAGGCAGAGCTACTGCCCAAAGCTCTGCCTCTACACGGAAGGAGCCCCAAATCTTCCCCTGTGGATTTCGGGGGTATTTAGTGAGCATTCAGCAGCGGGGATGCAGCGTTTCAGGTATGGCATTAATTCTTAAGAGGGATATGAAGTAAACACAGTTTTTTTTCAAGGCTTCAGACTCTCTTTAATTGATGTTGCTAGTACAATGTATGGCAACAATATGTTATTTGGAAATAAAGGTCTATTTTTTTTGTGTGTTTTTTTTTTTTTAATCTGGCCAATAATTACAATCCCTAATTTATTAAAATAACGGTAATATTCTCTGATGACATACATATAAAAAAAGAAGCGGAGTCCCTAAGGCAACTGTTTATGCATTTTTTTAAAGCTGTTATTTTTATTAATATTTTATTTTTACAAGTGTTTGCTTTGTAACTGGGGGAGGGGACTTTGGAAGGGATCAATTTTATAAATTTTTTTAATTAAAAATGTATTGTGACTGGACTTTTTTTTTGCCACTAAATAGCGCTATAAACACTATCCTGGGTTACCAGGAAGCGTTCAAAAAAATGTTTCACTTTTTTTCTACTGTCATTATTATGAATGAACGGGGTCATGTCCATTAATTCCAGGCAGTGCAATTGCCTCGGGGAACACTTGTTCCCCTTCAACAATAGTCGCTGCATAAGTGCCACCGGGAATGAGTGGTGGGTGCATGCACCCACCGCAGTAACAATGGATGCGAATACACATCCATTTAAGACTTTAACAGCTTCTATATGGATCACTATTCGTCCAGATAGAATGAAGTGGGTAAAAAAGGTCAATGACATGCTAACAATTCTGACTTCATGCAAATTTAAAGTGTAACTGTAAACTGCTAAAAAAAAATAAGATTTTCACTTACCTGGGGCCTCTGCCAGCCCCCTGCAGCCGACCATCTCCTGGTCCTGGGCCGTTCCTCAGTTCCTCTACCGCGGCTCACTTTTCTTCCCGTAATGGAGGTCGACTTGTAAATTGACCTCCATTACACCCTGGCCACACGTATCCGAGTACGTGTTCCTGTAGCCAGGAGCGCTCTGCGCAGGAGCAGTACGAGAAAATCTCTATTGCGCCTGCGCAGTACACGTCCAGCTACGGGAATGTGAACTGCGCGAAGTGAAAGTGACCCGCGGCGTCTGGGACTAGAGCATCGGTGAGTGGCTGTGTGGGGACAGGTCGGCTGCAGGGGGCTGGCAGAAGCCCCAGGTAAGTGAAACTCTTATTTTTAGCAGTTTACAGTTCCACTTTAATGCCAGTTCCATGCAGCTTGGAAGTGAGCCAAAAATGTCAGGAAAAGAATTTGATTGGTCCAATTCCAATCTGCATACAATCTTGCTGACTAGCGCTGGTAACAATCAACAATACGTGGACATAAGAACCATTGCAACCCAACATTTCAGGTAGTGTTGGAGTTCAGTTGGGTTTGCACCCAAATAATGCAGGGTCTACTAAATGGCAATGCTGCATCTTTACCCTTTCCATTACAATTTTTGGGTCACCCATGTCCCCGCCCCTACCTCTGCACTTATTTTTTTTACCGCTGTGCGGGGGATTTGTGGGTGATCCAGCGAGTGCTTCAGTAGCGGAGATCCAGAATAGGTGACCTAGCATCAGGGGGAGTGGGCGGGGCCGGTGCCCTCTCATCCTGTAGCTCCGCCCTGTCAGACGCAGGCTAGCATAATTATGTGGTGTAGCATGGTGCTAGAGGGGGGGGGGGGGCGACATGCCGGACTAGAACCAGCAACTGCTGCCCTAGTAACGAGACCAAATGCACCCACTTAATATTGAAATGATGTGGTGCAGCAGCAGGTGATGCAGAGATCAAAGTCTGAGGCAGACGCAGTGCCAGATTTTATCAAGCAACAGCGGCCCCTAGCAACAGCCATTTTTCCTTTCTTGCACTATGCACACTGCTCCTATGCTGGTAAAGGCCAATGTCAACCTGGATTTCTGATAAGGCCGCAAAGGCCCAGGCCTTGGGCGGCTGCAGCCTGAAGGGACACCAACATTGCATCATTCTCTCATATTTGCAGTTTACAAACTACACTCTGCATTTTAAACTATAAAACAGATCAGAGCTAATGACCCTTTGAACTTTCCTGCAGTGAAACCTTATCTCAACCTGTCCCTCACTCTTTCTTTGTTGTTTAAAGAGGAATGGACGTGAAAATCTTATAATTTAAATTCGCTTCAGAAGTCTCATCAGTGGCAAACCGCCGCATCCCCGCCGAAAAACAAGGGCTGCAAACCCCCCAAATCCCCGGGCAAACATCCACTTGGTCGTGGATTGTGCTGCCCTGAGAGGCAGAGCTATTGAGCTGTAGCTCCGCCTCTCCTGCCGTTCAAACGCCACGCGGATCGCCGCCTCTCCCTGCCCCTCTCTGTGAAGGAAGAGAGAGGGGCGGGGAGAGGCGGCGATACGCCGCGATTGACATCAGAAGAAGCAGAGCTCTGCCCCTTCCAGGAAGCGCCGGCCTTAGTCACCCCCCCCCCCCCTTCCCGGGGATTTGGGGGGTCTGCAGCCCTCGTTTTTTGGCGGGGATGCTGCGGTTTAGTGCTGATGAGAGTACTGAAGCGAATGAAAAGGTAAATTTAGCAAAATTTTTTCGCTTCAGACGCTCTTTAAAACACATACACATAAGAAGTACATTTCTCCCAGAGTAAAATGAGCCATAAATTACTTTTCTCTTATGTTGCTGTCACTTACAGTAGGTAGTAGAAATCTGACATTACTGACAGATTTTGAGATGTCCTATCTTCTCATGGGGGGGTCTCAGGGTTTTTTTTATTTTCAAAAGCACTTAGAGAATGGCAGTTGCTCTGTCCAACTGCCAAAATACTGTGCAGCGAGCAGGGAGGCTGGCCAGCATCTTTGTATAAATCTTTTTCATGGAATGCCTTTATAAAGAATAAAGGTCATGCTGAGAATCCCCTATAGAGAGATGGACTAGCCCAAAATCTGTCGGTAATCGATCAGGTAATTTATGGCTCATTTAACCCTGGGAGAAATGTACTTCTTATTTGTATGTGTTTTAAATTTTAAGATTTTTGCAATGGTTACTCTTTGAGTGCTTCAGAAAACAGGACTGTCTTTGACCCAAGTTGGGTCGAAGAGCTTAGAGAAGCTCTTTTGCATAGAGAACTGAAGTTTTTTTTAACTCTTCCTGTACTGGAAAACAATATATTTGCTACTAATGTTCTATTTCTTAGCTGTACTACACATACGATTCATTATCTCATAAGTTTATTTTAATTTAAGATTCCCTTTGAGTAAACCAACACTTTAATTATCGCCTTTCAGATGGATTGTTTGGCCAGTGCCGGGATCGATCAGAGAGGGATGTGGGTCAATTCCAGGTGACACCGGGGACCCTGCAACAGCTGCAAGGCGTTCTCCGACGGCTAACGGCAAAAGGTACCCGCTAACCGCAGCAGACAGTCGCGAATAACCTACTTCATTATTCTGTCGGAATTACAGGAAGATGACAGCGGCGGTGTCTCGCATCTTACCAGTTATGGTGTGATTGATTGCGCTGGAATCAGAGCTCTGCCTCATTTACATTTCCGCGCAGAAGGACTTGAGTCTGTCTTTCATTCTTTTGTTGCCCAGAATGGTCCGGCTCTGCTGACCAATTAACTTGGAGTTTAGTTCTGTAGATAACTTACATTGCGAAGAGCGTACAAGAAAGTAGGGTGAAAGACTGAGATGGGTCTGAGAACTAACTGCTATTTTTTGTGTGTGTCCACGGTAACAGGGTTGTCATGGAAGGACGACGTGACCCAGCGAGTGATGGCTCACGAAATGGGACGAATCCCACAGCACAAAGCTCTGGAGGCCTTCGAACGTTTGGATGAGGACAGGTACACGATGTTATTAATGGCGCACTGCGTTCAAAATGGGAACTAGAAAACTTGAAATGCTTATAGAGGGCATGGTGTCTGTAAACACATTTCCTCTGGTTCATTGCCCTAAAGGTGCTCCTTAAGGGGCACTATAGCGGAAAAAAACTGTAAAATTTAAAATATGTGCAAACAAACAAGAAGTATGTTATTTTTCCAGAGTAAAATAAACCATAAATTACTTTACTTTTCTCCTATGTTGCTGTCACTTACAGTAGGTAGTAGAAATCTGACAGAAGCGACAGGTTTTGGACTAGTCCATCTCTTCATAGGGGATTCTCAGCAAGGCTTTTATTCTTTATAAAGATATTCCCTAAAAAGGATTTAAACAATGATGCTGGCCAGCTTCCCTGCTCCCTGCGCAGTTTTTGGTAGTTAGGCAGAGCAACTGACATTCACTAAGTGCTTTTGAGAATAAATAGCGTAAATCCCTGAAAATCCCCTATGAAGAGATGGACTAGTCCAAAACCTGTCGCTTCTGTCAGATTTCTACTACCTACTGTAAGTGACAGCAACATAGGAGAAAGGTAAATTATGGCTCATTTTACTCTGGAAAAAGTGTACTTCTTATTTATACATGTTTGCACATATTTTACATTTTACCATTTTTCGCCATAGTGCCTCTTTTTAAGGAAACAATATTTTCCTCAGATGAAATCTTTTGATCAGATTTTTACGATCAAATTGGACAGAAAACCACACAGTAGGATTTAGTGCATCAGGGGGGTCTGTATGGCTGATAGTGTGGTGAAACCCCTCCCACAGTGTGATGTCATGACCATGGTCCTGAAAGACAGTTTGTAGTCTGTGAACCTTGTTGCATTGTGGGAAATAATGACTGTTTCCAACCAGCAAGCAAGCAGTATTTCTCTCTGTGCTCACGAAGGATCAAACATCATGACTGAATTACACAGCGTGTGTCAATCATTTCTTGCTCTAGCTTCTATTTCTAACGTCTAACTTTGCAATGTCTTGATTTATTTTTTTTCCGTACTACTATCTTTCAGTAAAATTCCTCTTTAAAGTGAATCTGAAGTGATTCGTAAAAAACAAAGAACAGATACTGACCTAAGGAGAGGGAAGGCTCTGGGTCCTGTAGAGCCTTCCTGCTCCCCTCCTGGTTCCCTCGTTCCACCGCAGGCTCCTCCATTCAAATCTCCCACCTCGGGAGGCTTCGGAAGTCTTCTGGAGCCCGAGTGCTCACTAGGGATGATCGGAAAGGCCGATTTCCGATTCCGTGGAAACTCGGAATTCCGTCAGAACGAAATTCCGTAACCGTTACATTCCGGTGGAATTCTGCGGAATTCCACGTTCCGACGGTAAAATTTCAGTAATCTCATTTGAAACCTCGTTTTTGAAACATCGTAGGCCATGGGACCTAGTGGCCGTTCCACTGGTCTTTTTTTTTTTTTTGGGAGCAGCAGGAGTTGTCGTAGACCATGGGACCTAGAGGTGGTTTCACAGCAGTCTGTATAATTTTTTGGGAGCAGCAGGAGAAGTTGTAGGCCATGGGACCTAGAGGTGGTTTCACGGTGGTCATTATTTTTTTTGGAGCAGCAGCAGAAGTTGTAGGCCACGAGACCTAGAGTTGGTTTCACAGCAGTCATTATATTTTTTTTTTAGAGCAGAAGATGTTGTAGGCCATGGGACTTAGAGGTGGTTTCACGGCAGTCATTATGATTTTTTTTGGAGCAGCAGGAGAAGTTGTAGGCCATGGGACCTAGAGGTGGTTTCACGGCAGTTCCGTTCCGATGCGATGGAATGGAATCACCGATTTCCGACCGGAATCGCGGAAAACAGAATTCCGCGGAATGCGGTAAGCATCCCTAGTGCTCACGAAGACAGGTAGCTCAGTACTGTGCGTGCACAAGGAGAGAGAGCCCTCATGCAGGCGCAGTACGGAGCGGGCTGTCTTTGGGAGCACTCTGGCTTCTATAGACTTCCGAAGCAGCAGAGAGCAATCTCCGACTGCCTCCAGCAGTGGAACGCAGGGGCCAAGAAAAAAACGAGAAGGCTTTATGGAACCCAGGGCCTTCCCTCTCCTTAACCCTCTTGGCGGTAACTCCGAGCTAGGGTCGGGGCGGAAAACCGCAGCTCAGAGCGGTAATCCCGACCTCTGCTCGGGGTAGCCGCCGGAGGCTCTATGCAGAGCAATGCGTGCAGCGGGAGCATTTCTACATACCTCCCGGGGATCCCGACATCGGACGCCATTCTTCTTCCGTCCTCCGGGGCTCTGCTTCCTCCTGGTGAGATCGCCGGCTGTTGTCATGACGACAGCCGGCAATCTCACTATAGAGTTGTAGCGCCACCCGGAGGATGGAGGCTTAACTGCAGCGCTGGAGCCAGAGAGGTGAGTGATTACTGGGGCTGTGCAGATCTCCCTGGCAGCAGGATTTTTTCAAGGTTTTAGGGTCTGAAAGGGTGCAAAAATGTTAATGTCATGTGATGTTAATGACAGACATTAATCCATATGGAATTATTAGAATCTCACTGACCATCCCTGGTCAGTACTCCTGGTCTGGTGTTATAGAGCTGTGTATGTCCTTCATACTAGGGGGGTATCACGATACTACAGTCTGTATTGGACCAGCACTTTCTTTATATCAAAGAAAATCTTTATTGCAAATAATCCTAAAGGATCTTTTTTTTACTTCTTCCCAACCACGACTACGTGTATTTACGCCCAACCCCCGCGCACAACGCTTTACAACCGGGGGAGTAAATACACGAGACGCAGCCGCTTATTCACCAAACCCAAACGTAAACACTACTTCCGTGTTCTAATAGAACACGAAAGTTAAGTGTAGCGCCATCTTGTGGCCAAATAGTAAAATGCATCCTAATACACCATTACATACATACATTATATTTACATTTTTATTACATTTTAATCCCTTACACCCCTACCCTATAGTTACCAAAATAAAACACTTGTAAAAAGAAAAAAAGACACCACTTAAATAAAAACATAAATAGTTACCTTATGGGCTTAATATGTATGCCATGAGGGTATATTACTGTTAATTTTGCAAATAATGGCTTGTAATTAGTGACATAGTACCATATTGAAAATCACTAAATGAAAAAAAAACACCTTTATTTCCAGATAAAATATTATCCCCCATACATTGTACTAGGGACACAATTTAAACATTGAAATAACCGGGACAATTTGGCAAATAAAATGTGTGGGTGTTATGTATAGAAGCACATTTTATTTTAAAACTGTCTGAAAGCTGAGAATTAATAATTTTTTTCCTTTTTTTCTTATTATTCCCTATAAAATACATATAAAATAAAATCATTCTTAGCAAAAAGTACCCAAAGAAAGCCTAATTTGTGGCAAATAAAACAAGATGTAGATCATTTTGATGTGATAAGTAACAATAAAGTTATTGGCGAATGCATGGTAGGTGCGTGATGTGAAAAGTGCTCTGG
This sequence comes from Hyperolius riggenbachi, assembly GCF_040937935.1. NCBI lineage: Eukaryota > Metazoa > Chordata > Amphibia > Anura > Hyperoliidae > Hyperolius > Hyperolius riggenbachi. The sequence goes on from NC_090652.1 coordinate 298,456,184, forward strand.
TGGGGGGAAAAAACCTGTGGTTGAGAAGTAGTTAAAGTCCACAATTCACAAGTCTCTTGAGTGGAATTATAGCTCTAAAGGGATGTGCTGGCAATAAATGGCAATGTTTTGGAGTATTCTACTCCTTCCTCAGGCATTCCAACATTCCAAAGTCAAGAAAAGTGCTGGTCCAATATGGACTAAAGTTTTGGATCTGACTGGGCATTTAGTGAAGAAATTGAGATATCTTTAACACTCTAATGCCAGTTTAGAGAAAGTGAATTACTCATGAGGCCAGAGGACTATGCACTATGCTGCAGTTCCCATTTGGTATGGATTGGCTTGATTTGAGAAGAAACCAGGTGGTTCTTCTTCTTCAGTGTTCCTCTCAGTACTACTAGATATGAAGCAAAATTTGTTGAAACCAGGGATATTGAACTCCAGTCCTCAAGTGCAGAGCTCATCATGATTTGTGGTACAGCTCAAATTCACTGATGGGACTGACTCAGAGGTGTGATTCATCAAGTAAAACCTATTTCTCCATTTCTCGGTCCATCCTAAATACTGGAATGGATATGGCCCTCAAGGACTGGAGTTCAACACCCGTGGTTTAAACTCTGCCACAATATGGACTATGTGGCTGTTGTGACTTTGTCACTGTTTCTTAAAAATCTTATTTTTTTTGTAGATCCTCTTTGCTTCATTCGCCAGGGCGGACGATTCAGCGTCTTACTGGGGCAAGTCCATTTTCATCGCAGAGGTGGAGCAGCCAATCTGATTCACTCCCATATTTTAGATCACGATTGTCCTCATCTGATTCCTCACTAATACCACAGAGACACCCTGTGAGCCTCAAGCAGAGCATATCTCCTCTGTTGGATCGATACCTAGCGTACTTCCTGCTTTCCTCTCAGTCACCAGCTTCACAGGTACGTCATGAACGAGGAAATAGGAAACAAAGATTTCTACTCCTCTAGTATTTCTATTTGAGTTTCAATAATAGTATCAACCCTTCTAATGAACACTCTGGCCTTATTTCTTTAAAGAGACTCTGTAACAAAATGTTCAGCCTTATTTCTTCTATCCTATACATTCCTATACCTGTTCTAATGTGCTCAGTCTTACTGCAGCCTTTCCTTAGTTGCACAGTGGCTGTATTATCTCTGTTATATGATCTAATCTTCTTTCCTTTTTCGGCTCAGGCAGGAATGTGATGCTCTGCTGTGATAGGTAGAAGTTATACACACCCTCTCCAAGCCCCCTCCAGGCTCTGTATGAGTCACAGACTGAGCTTCTCTCAGCCTATCACGTGCTGGTTAGCAGCCATGTTTTTGTTTATAAACACTGTCTAAAACTGGCATTTACAAGCCAGGATTGCAGCAGGGAGTGGCAGAAACAGCAAAGAGGGGCCCAGGAGAACATAATGAATAGAATGGTATGCTTTTTATTGTAAGAAGTTTAGAGTACAGATTCTCTTTAAGTATTGTCTAGTTAGATCTTCTATATTATCACCTATCTTAACCATCCATTCAGGGACATAAAAATGTTGTCATCTGATGAAAATGATCACACCCCTTCTCTAGAATAACCTATTTGTCGGACCATAGGATGCACTTTTTCTTCCCCAAAACTGGGGCGGAAAGTCAGTGTGTCTTATGGTCTGAATATGCGGCAAGTTGCTCCCCCCAACAATCCCCGCAGCAAGTACAGAGAGCAACGGAAGACCCTGCCTCTCCGGTACACTCCGAGTCCTCCGTGTTGTGTCCTTTCCTGCTTGTAGCTGGAACCCTCACACTGTGTGACCTGGCAGCACACGTGCCGTGGTGATGCATGGACTTGACAGCGCAAATTTGCCAGGTGAGAGAGCACCAGCAATGATGCAACTAGGAAGGCACACAAAAAGGAGAACTCAGAGCACACCGACTGGAGAGGTAAGGCCTTCTGCTGTTCTCTTGGACCCTTGCCATTGGGATTGTGTGGGGGACATTCAGACGATAAGATGCATAGACTTTTCCCGACAGTTCTTGGGGGATAAAAATTGCATCTTATGGAGCAGGATTTATGGAGAATTGTCTGATCATTTTGATCAGGTGACACATTTTTAAGTCTCTCAATGGCCTGGTAGTGATAGGCGATAATGTCTCCATTTGACCATTTTGTCTCAGAAATTGCTATGTGGGGGACACACCAGGTGTTTTGGTTGACAAAGCTGAATTGGTTAAGGGTAAATTAGAGAAACTTGATATTACATACAAGTGGCACAAGTATTATTCATATAGAACCACTTTGATGTCCTGTTTAGATTCTATAGAATGCTCACAGTATGGCTCGATGTTCTTGTTAGAATAATGCTCTTGGTCTATGTGGTGCTGCACAGGGTAATCAGCTTAGCGCTCCACTCCACAAGAAGACCCTGAACCATGGACACACCAGTTTTAGAATATTTGTTTACCCTTGGTTATAATTCACTAAACCTATATGTGTCCTATGGTCCGGTTCATCTTAGAATGTGAAAAATACGTTCATTTTTGTAGGGTAAATTGATCAACTCCAAAGATCATATGTAGATGTGGCTTGTATTGACTGTCTTTCTACGTTCAAAGGTCAATGTGAGAGGTGGACGATTTCTTCTTGACAACTATAGTTTCATACCTAATCTTAAGGATGATTGTCTGAAACGTTCTTTCTGTTTAGATGGACTTTCAGGAGCCCAGTCATCAGAGGACCTCCCAACACTTCTTTGCTGCCTCTCACTCCTTACCTGATGGAACAAGAAGACTTGTCTACGGGAAGTTCCACAATGGAGCTGAAAAGCCTTTGCCTGTTCAGTGGCCCAGTGACACACACCACGCCTGGGCAGAACTGAGAAGGAAACTTCCACGCGACAGTATGGACAGCAGCCTACTAGATGATGTTTTAGAGAGTTCTGAGAGGATTGAAAGGATGAGTCAGTTGACAGATGAACGGGATCATCAATCAGACACCCAGACAGAAGAAGGAATGCTGCTGAAAGGTCTCTATACTCCATCTTCTTGAATAGATTGAAGATTATTATTATTGATTTATATAGCGACAACATATTTCGTAGTGTTGTACAGAGTAAGATACAAACATAAGGTACCTTATAATATGGGCTATGGTATACATGAAATATACAGTAGACATGGCCATAATTCACTAAGCTCATCCCTTGTCTTTAATACCGATTCTGTGCTGTTTTTGCTGTTATCACTATGCTGATAAAGCATGAAGTATTCACTAAGCAATTTACCTCAGGCAAATCTTAAAATAATGATTCTGTCTTTAAGTTAAGGAGTTTCAATCCTTAAAGGGAAGGTTCAGGGAGGGGATTAAAAAAATAAAAATACATTTCCACTTACCTGGGGCTTCCTCCAGCCCGTGGCAGGCAGGACCTGGCCAGGCCGGCTGCCAGGTCGGGCTCTTCTGCGCTCCATTTCCTGGCACTTCTGCGTCCCACGCCGGCGCGCTGACGTCATCGGACGTCCGCCGGGCTGTACTGCGCAGGCGCAGTAGTTCTGCGCATGCGCAGTACAGCCCGGCGGACGTCCGATGACGTCAGCGCGCCGGCGTGGGACGCAGAAGTGCCAGGAAATGGAGCGCAGAAGAGCCCGACCTGGCAGCCGGCCTGGCCAGGTCGGGTCGGGCACCTGAGACCACCGGGACCCTGCGGAGCGGCGGCGAGGGCACCTCCTGCCTGCCATGGGCTGGAGGAAGCCCCAGGTAAGTGGAAATGTATTTTTATTTTTTTAATCCCCTCCCTGAACCTTCCCTTTAAAATAACTACAGAAGTCTAAAGTTAAAGACAGGCTGTCAATTCACAGAGAGGGAAGTAAGTGTAACGTGTGTGAAAAGTTATCACCTGGCCTGAGCTGCGGTTAAGTGGAGTGTTACTACAGACTGCAATGTAAAGTGAAGCATTCTGAGCTGTCTGCTTTATTTTTTACTAGCTTATGCAGAAGGGGACTCTGTATAGAGAGAAATATACACAGCAGGCACACAGAGAGGGAGGGAAAAACAAAAGTTTGCTTTCCTAAAACAGAAAGAATTTGTGATAATTCAGGTTGGAGTGAGCTCGAGATGTCTCCCAGGCACCACTGCTGAATATATGCAAATTAACCATTGTACCCTTAGAAGCTAAACACACCTCCAGAACCGCTGGAATGCAATGATGTGTCAGCTTGTTAATATGTACAGAGCCATAATAATCCAACATGCATACAGACTGTTTCGGATTGTTTGATCCTCATCAGTGCATGGCATGGATTAATTTGGCTCTATGGAGTAGGGCTTGTAAATCCGAGAGGCACAGACTAACCAGCAAGCTCATGGTGACCCAGAACTCATTGGGGTGTGTAAGGGACTACAATGGTCCTAAAAGCCCCCTTACTAAGATGTTAAGAAAAACAAAAGTTTGCTTTCCTGCCAGGGAGAGAGGGAGGGAGATAGACACAGAAACATACAGACACACACACACAGCCACAGCCTCTCTCTCTCTCTCTCTCTCTCTCTCTCTCCTTCCCTTGCTGTCCTACACAGGCTAGCTGTAATCGTCCTGGCAGCAGGGGGGTGGAGCTACATCCTGCCTGCATGTGCTCCTCCCCTCCCTACCTACTGCATGAGAGAATAACTACAGAGGTGATAACTTAAAGAGAGTCTGAAGCGAGAATAAATCTCGCTTCAGACCTCATAGATAGCAGGGGCATATGTGCCCCTGCTAAACCGCCGATATCGCTCCGCTAAACGGGGGTCCCTTCACCCCCAAATCCCCTTGGTGCAGCGGGGGAGCGCTTCCTGGTTGGGGCAGGGCTAACCGCCGCAGCCCTGCCCCACGCGCGTCTGTCAGCGCGTATCTCCGCCTCTCCCCCGCCCCTCTCAGTCTTCCTTCACTGAGAGGGGCGGGGGAGAGGCGGTGATGCGCCGCTGATAATGAGCCTCCATGAGCGACCAAGTCTGCGACCAAGTGTTGCAGGGGGGGGGGGGTTTGGGGGTGAAGGGACCCCCGTTTAGCGGCGCGATAGCGGCGGTTTAGCAGGGGCACACATGCCCCTGCTAACTATGAGCTCTGAAGCGAGATTTATTCTCGCTTCAGAGTCTCTTTAAGAACTGGATTGATAAGACAACACTCTCACTGAGAAAGATCTTCACTGCACGTTAGTGAATTAACACTTAAAATACAGATCAATATATGGTGGTACGTTTTCACTTGCCTTATCACCAGCATGATCTTAGAGAATTGTGGCCATTGGTATATACAGTAATACAGACTATAGTAATGCAGTGACAAATGTGACATGATAAACATAATGTATAGCCACTTCCTAGATGCAATAGGGTACGAGAACCCTTCTTGTGAGCTTACAATCTAAAGGAACGCGAAGCAAACAAGAGGTGGGGTATGCAATGCCTAGTATACAATATGTATACCTAGAGACAGTGTGAATTTACTGTAGGTTATATTTAATAAGGACCACAACTTGGCCAGAGCGTTGGAGGGGAATAGCCTAAGTTGGAACTTATGCTTTTCTGAAAAAGTGAGTTTTGAATGAGTGTTTGAAATTTTCAAAGGTTGGGGAGTGATGGATGGGTTTTAAAAGGGAATTCTGGAAGAGGAGCAAGGCTTGTGAAGATTGATTATGATTAAGGGCCCGTTTCCACTATAGCGTTGCGGAATCGCCAGCGAATCACCGCAGGAAAATCGCATGCGGGTGCGTTTTTTGCCGCGATTTCGCATGGGTAAGGGTGATGCGATTTTAACCATGTCACTGCCTGTGTGAATTAACATGGGTACCTATACAAAATCGCATGCGAAATCGCGGCAAAAAACGCATGGGGAAAACGCATGCGATGTCCCTATTAAATACATTGCGTGCGATTCGCCTGCATTCCACACGCAGGCGAATTCTGAGGGCCCTACCCTGCAGATTTTTTTCTGCACAGAAAAACGTGCAGGAAAACGCACAAGTGGAAACAGTCCCATCCACGTGCACTGGCTATGCGAATTTGCATGCGGGCACCGCATGCGAATTCGTGATAGTGGAAACGGGCCCTAAAAGATGTTTAGTGTGTTTGCTTGAAGTCCCAACATCAACAAGTTCTCAATAAGTACAGTGCTTGCCCCAACTCATTGACTAAGGGATGAAAGGTGATGGTGGCTGAAGTTTTGGCTGGCTTCTACAATGCTATGTGTCAGGGACAGTACCTCCCAACTGTAGTGATGCGCAGAAATTTTGCCTGTGCGTAATTACGCATCGTAATTCGCAATTACACATCGTAAATGTGTGCAGACTTTAGTGGTTAATAGTAAAGCCACCTATTGCCACCAACATTTCTACATATATTAACCTTCCTGGCGGTAAGCCCGAGCTGAGCTCGGGCTATGCCGCCGGAAGGCACCGCTCAGGCCCCGCTGGGCCGATTTGCATAATTTTTTTTTTTTGCTGCACGCAGCTAGCACTTTGCTAGCTGCGTGCAGTGCCCGATCTCCGCCGATCCGCCGCTATCCGTCGCGCCGCAGCCGCCCCCCCCCCCAGACCCCGTGCGCTGCCTGGCCAATCAGTGCCAGGCAGCTCTATGGGGTGGATCAGAATCCCCTTTGACGTCACGACGTTGTTGACGTCGGTGACGTCATCCCGCCCCGTCGCCATGGCGACGGGGGAAGCCCTCCAGGAGATCCCGTTCTTTGAACGGGATCTCCTGATCGCCGATCGCCGGAGGCGATCGGAGGGGCTGGGGGGATGCCGCTGAGCAGCGGCTATCATGTAGCGAGACTTTGTCTCGCTACATGAAAAAACAAAAAAAAAAAATTAAAAAAAAAAGATTTGCTGCCCCCTGGCGATTTTTTTTTTTTAGCAAACCGCCAGGAGGGTTAAGGAGGATAGTGGGTACAAGTCAAAAAAATAATTTTTCAAAAAGACCTTGTAGTTTTTGAGAAAATCAATTTTAAATATGCAAAGGACAAATGCTTTTTAACCACTTGAGGACCGCAGTGTTAAACCCCCCTAACGACCAGGCCATTTTTCAACTAATGGGGCACTGCAGCTTTAAGGCCTCGCTGCAGGGCCGTCCAACTCAGCACATAAGTGATTCCCCCCCCCCCCCCCTTCCCTTTCTGTTGGTGGGGTCTGATCACCCCCAGCATTGTTTGTTTATTTTTTATAAATATTTATTTTTTTTTCTTTCTTAATTTCCCTATTTTTTATTTCCCCAGCCCTCCCTCCCCCCGCCAGCCAATCAGAGTGATTGGCTGTGATAGGCTTCAGCCTATCACAGTGGATCACTTATGTTCCACCAGAGGGGACAGCCGGGTGACACAGCTGTCTCCTGTACAGCACTGCCTTAGATCGCAGCGATGTACCGAGTAAATAGACGGCGAAACGTCTAACAGTCTCCTAGCGGTGATTGCCGCTGGGAGACTGAAGGCGGAGCTCCGCCATCAGGGCGGGAACGCGCGTGATCCCCTGCAAGCTCCACCCCAAGGACCTTACGCCAATCAGCGTTAGGCGGTCCTGGGGCTGCCACCGCGTCCACGCCAATTGAGGTGGAGCGGTCATAAAGTAGTTAATCTTTTTCGGAATTTAAAAAACATTTTTCTTTGCATTTTTACAATCAATTTTCTCAAAAACTACCAAGTCACTTGTGCTCACTATTCTTCTCAACATATGTAGTGATTTTGGTGACATAGCATGGATGGGGCTTTTTCTATTTACCACCAAAGTCGACGTTAAATTACGTGAAAACTCATGCAAAATCATGAATGATTATACAAAATCAATTGATTTAACAATTTGTAATTACGTATAGACGTAATTGTGAAAATTGACATAAAATTTTACGTAAACGTAATTAACTGAGTACGATCATCTCTGACCAACTGTCCCTTTTACGGAGGGAAGCAAGCAAATCCCTCAGTCCATTTTTCTTGCTTGTTTGTTCCACTTACAGGACTGATGTTCAGATCTGGCAAGGCCATGTCTTTACCGTGTCCCTCTTTCTCATCACAAAAAGTTGGGAGGTAGGCTAACATCTTCAGTGAAGAACCTAGCTTTGTTGAAGAAAGTTATGGCTTCCCAAAGAGATGGACTAAAATACCGAGATCACAGGCTGTGGCAGCTATCTTCAAACACCGAATTGAGTCCTTGAATGAAATCTAGGAAAGGTCAAAATATAAAAAGACCTTTCGTTCATGCAGACACTCAGGCTACTTTCCCACGAAGACGTTGCGTTGTAGGGGACGTTATGGTCGCATAACTTGCCCCTAACGCAACGCATGGTGGTGTTGAAGTTGGACGTCAGATTGAGCTGCGTTATGCAGCTCTCAAAGCAGCCGCTCCAAGTTAGTGATAGGAAGTCCGGATCATTTGAATCAGGTCATTGAAACGATCCGGATCTTTGAACCGAATCATTTGAATCATTTTACTAGGGAAGCAGACTGGGTGACATGACTAGCACTACATGACTTCCCCTGCACCGTACATTCTGTATGTTCCTGTTTCTTCCAGACAGACATCCACTGTGAACCGACTCTTTCATTGTGGTGATCCGGATGATTCGACTCACAAAAAAGATCCGGATCAAATGAACGATTCGTTCATTATCCGGACAACACTGCAGTCCATCCAAGAGTTTCCTCAGTGCAGTGAATATTAATTAGCCATGTGGCTGGCCACAGAGGAGGAGGGGAGACCTCCTCCTCCAACATTACTGAGCATGTGCAAATAGTCTAACGTGGCTTAGCCCAGTATAACGTACAGCATGCAGCACTTTGTTTAAACGTGCTGCGTTACTATCTGACGCAACGTGTGCACTGTGAACAGCACAATTGATTTTACAGTGCTGCGAGTTAGGCTGCGTTACTGGCTGCTGTAACGTGGGACTTTAACGTCCCACTGTGAAACCAGCCTCAGAACATGTAGACTCTTGCATTCTTTGGTCACCCTCTTTTGTAGATAGTTAAAATCCGGTCCATCTTCTTTTGTTCCAGGGCCTGCGGAGAAGCAGAACATGGAGGATACTCGGTCCGTTCCAGACCTACAAGGCTTGGGAGATGTTCAGAGCGTATATAAAGCATTAGAGAGATATGGAATAGACTTGAGTCAACTCAGCGACTCACAGCTGGAGCAGCTATCTGCCTACCTCCAGCTCGTCCAATCAGATGCTCTCCAGAGCCAAGGTAAGGAAGTCACATGTCCAGAATGACGACAAAAATTATATGTGATCATCATAAATGTGCAGATATTTTTACTTATGGGATTCCCTACTTTAAGAGAGTATAAAATGTCTTGATACATTATAGGCTCCCCATACAATGAGCCCTCAGTTTTGTAATTTCTTTATTTGTAAGTTTCTCTCTTTACAGGGACACTTGAGGCTCGAAAAAAAAAAAAAGTTTTACTCACCTGGGGCTTCTACCAGCCCCCTGCAGCTGTCCGGTGCCCACGCAGTCTCTATCAGATGCTCCTGTCCCCCGCCGGCAGCCTCTTCCGTTTTCGGCGACAGGCCAGGGAACGCGAGTGATTCTTTGCGGTCCTGGCCACAATAGCGCCCTCTATACTGCTATTGCGGGGGGGGGGGGGGGGGGGCGTAACTTCCAAAAATAAAAAAATTACGAAAAATATATAATGCCCCAAAAATATATTTATTTATAAAATAGGTCCCTAAATGTCCCAGAATATGTTTTTTCTTTTTACCTGGTCAGGTTGCCTTTGCCTAACTGGCAGGAACTGTGAAGTACCAGTGGCATTGTGGGAAGTTTTTTTTTTTTTTTTTTTTTTTTTGTAGCTACAGTAACAAGCTTATTTCAGCAAGCAGCTAACAGAAAGCTTCCTATATCAGATAAGATGGGGACACTATGACTAGAAATTAATACACACCCCCCCCCCCCCTCCCACCCCAAAGAGTTTACACAATGATGTAAGCCTGTTGTCTAGGTGATGGTTGCTGTGGGAGGGACAGTACGCTGTGGCAACAGGGTGGGAAAATTAACCCTGAGCTGGGTGGTTGAGAAAAAAAAAGCAGAAGTGATCACTTTTGGCATCACAGAGAAGCAGTAAAGATGGGAACCAGTAGAAATATTTCATTTTTTTCATATCACATTTCTCTTAAATCTGACAGTGAACACTAAAAAGCAACAGGATAGGTAAGCTAAATAAGTAATTTCTTTATTTTTTTAATTTTTTTTTTTTTAGTTAATATGGAGTTTTGTCCCATTTTAGGTGCATGAGTTGAAAGCTGCTTGATGGGGCAGTTATTCTTAGCAGACTATGCATTATGGCATTCTTATGTACAACTGCTAGTTCCATTAAAGGGGAACTGAAGAGAGAGGTATATGGAGGCGGCCATATTTATTTCCTTTTAAGCAATACCAGTTGCCTGGCAGCCCTGCTGATCCTCTGCCTCTAATACTATTAGCCGTAGCCCCTGAACAAGCATGCAGCAGATCAGGTGTTTCAGACTTTAAAGTCAGATCTGACAAGACTAGCTGCATGCTTGTTTCTGGTGTTATTCAGATACTACTGCTGCAATGGCATATGCTGTTCCTGAGCTATTTAAGATTAGATTTGGTCTGTATTAATTGTTGCAACTTTTCTGGATTTCCAGGACAATATTCCAACCTGTAAAGACCCAGGCTATACATAAACAGTATGATTTTTTTTTACTTAGAAAGTGGTTACACACCTCTCTTATTTATTTATAGGAAGCACAAGGAAAGACTGAGAATAAGAGAGACACAGTTTATACATTCGTTCAAAACTGGAGATGAAGATTTAAATAAGGATTACAATTTCTTGTGCAGATATGATGGATTTTAAATCCCACTATCCTTTTAATTTTTGTATTACTTAGCCATAATTCCTTTTTAATTCTTGTGCTGGTAAGGAGGGTTTTACATTCTACAATTTGCTTCAGCCTATAACAAACATTGTATGTAGCCTGACCAAGTGACAGTTGAAATAGTTACAATGTCTACTCTTCACACTGAGTCTGTGGTATGTGATAGTGGTCTTATCTTTTTGTCATAAATTAGCTGGCATCCCTGCGAGAACCTCTTGGTGTTGTAATTAAGGCATCCAATGACATTTATTGCAGCACAATGTATCTCCTTTTTAATGTCCAGTGTACATAAGCTGTGTTCTGACTTTTGTTAGTATGCAGAAATCAGTCTGACGAAGGCTTCATTGCCGAAAGCTTACTGCTTTTCTTCTAAGTTAGCCAATAAACTGCAATTCTGATTCATAACTTGCATTTATAGGATTTGTTACGTGCGTTCAGTGAGTTTGAGCCAGTGAGGTGAATCTGCCCTGGTAATAACGCAAATATCCTTTATCAATAATTTCCAGCATGACCAATCTGCTCCCAATCAAGAAAGGGATCAATTTTGTGCAGTACTTGTCTGAAAATGGATCCTTTTCTCGATCAGAAGTAGAACAGACATGCCAGAAATGATCAATCGCCCCATCCAATCAGATGCGGTTCTAGACTTTTTGCTGCCTGAGGCAAACTTGTGAGGATGCCCCCCCCCCCCATTGGGAATGATCGCACAGCACCCGACAATTTACTCTCCTTTAATGTCCTCACATGATATGCTGCAGCTCAACACAGTAGCACACTGGCTGGCTGTGAGTCTGTGACAAACAAACTGCTCACCCTCAGCCACTCCATTCCTCCTCAGTCAGGACAGCAGTGCCACCTCCTCCCTTCTGCTGTGCAAGTCAAATGAAACACTGCTGCTCTCCTGCCTCCCCCTTCCTCACTCACTGTCAGACTCCTCACACAGCACAACAAGCTGCTTTCCCCAATTATCACCTCTTCTCCTCGCTTGCTCTCCTCTCACTTCTCCTCCTTCTCTGACTGCATGCTGTTACTGTAAACACACAGTACAAACAGGGCCGGGCCAGGGCAAGAGGCGAGAGAGGCTCCAGCCTCAGGGCGCAGTGTAGGAGGGGGCGCACAACTCGCTCAGCTATCATTCCCCTATTGTGTTTGAAGCATAGAGAAATAAGAAAAGGGGATACATGGCAGTGACTGCAAGCCAGATAACTAGAGATTAAGGTGTTGGGGGGGGGGGAGGCTGGGAAGCCTCTTAGTCTAATAGCAATCAGTGTGTGACGGCTGGGGTAGGAGGGATGGAGGGACGCACTTCTGCAATCTCTGCGCCTGATGCAAATGTTTCACCTTGCTTCATGAGAGAACCGGCCCTGCATCCGATGGGAACATATCAGCTTCCATATCATTCTCACCTCCGGTTCTCTTGAATAAAAACAATTACATGTAATAATAAGTTCATTGATTTCACACTGACTTTTTTTGTTGTCACAGGGGCCAGAAATGGGGATAAAAGCCCACCGAAGAGAGTGAGTAATATATACTGTGTTCTTTGTGTGTGTTTTATACCTTTGTGTGATCCTTATGTATTTTTGTAGGTAAAAATATAATGGTTCATAGTTTATTTACAAGGAGATCCCCAGATTTTAAGCATTGACTCAACTTCAGAAAAATATTCTTGTTCATCTGGTAGTAACTGATCGCATGTCTTGATTTCACATAGCAGGACGCCTAACCCCAATCCCCCCCCCCCCCCCCCCCACACACACAAACTTCCCACCTGATGCCTGAACCTCACCACCAATCGCCTCCAAGGAAGAAAAAAACTATTTCTCAGGCGCCACCAGAAGCGCCTATTGAAATATTGGCATTGAGGCATACTTTGGACACCTGCAGTACCCAATAAATAGCTATTTATCGACCGCCACAGGCGCCCAAATTGCCCCTCAATACCGATATTTTAATAGGTGCCTATGGTGGCGCCCAAACTTCTGGTGCTGGTGGAAGCCCAAATTGACTGTTTGGCACTGAGCACTGTATAAAGTTCGGCTAGTGAGTGAACCAAATAATACTTTGGAAAATGTTGTAAACAAGCCATTATGGGCAATAATATTTTTGCCCCTTAGTGCAGATTAAAGGACAGATTAATGAAAGGGAACCTGAGACGAGAAGTCCCCAGCCGTCTTCCCGGTGGCTCCGGTCCTCCACAATTCAGCCTGAAAGCCTGGCTGAGCCACGCTCCATCGTGCATGCACGGCTCAGCCCGGCGCGCTACAATCCCTGGGAGCATTCTGCGCCTGCACAGCAGTATTGAGCAAGCCCAGAGTGCTACCAGCTGTGTGGCGGGCTGCACATGCGTGGCAGAGAGCGACTTGGCCAGGCCTTCGGGCTGAATTGTGGGGGACAGGAGCCACCTGGGTAGACTGCGAGGGACAAGCTGCCTTAAGGGGGCTTAAGGAAGACCCAGGTAAGTATAAAACCTGAGACACTTCTCCTCTCAGGTACACTTTAAGGGCTTTGTATATGATACAGCACACCTAGACACCAAAGGGGCTTACATATGCACAGAAATTGTCAGTCACTTGATCGTTTGGATGACAGATCAGGGCCAAATACTCTACAGATGTGTTCTGTTGCTATGAAGGGGGGAGGTTGGGTGATGGGAGTGGCTCACGGTTAAAAGATTTTCAGCAGGAGAGGCAAGAAGGGGAACAAAGCAGTTGGGCGAGAGGATTTGGCACTCTGGATCTCTCGACGACGATCTCTCTCGATAAGGACACCTTTACACGCGCTAAATAGTTAGAAGAAAGGGCTCTGACTGACCACCTTGGTTAAGAACACTCTGGCCTTTAGTGTGATGTCATCAGAAGGGTGTCTCTACTTAACCAATTCGCATCCAGACCTTGTTTCCCACTTATGGACCATAGCAGTTTTGACAGTTCAGCTATGTCCTTATTTAATCAGAAATCACTTTATCCCTACTTTTGACACAGAAATGAAATATATGTCGTTTTTTCAAGACAAAATAGGCTTTCATTGTATGCCATTTTTTCCCTCGAACAATTTTTGTTTTCTATGAATTGTAATAGGAAAACAAGGGGGAAAAACACATTATTTCTCAGTTTTACCAATACCAGTTTAAAAATAAAAAGTGCTACTGTAGATAAAAAAACACAAATTTTGTTTGGCAATTTCTACTGCTTATCACAAAACTTATGTTCCTGTCACAATTTATGGTGAAGATATTTGATTTTGAAATAATGCTAAAATGTGTATTTTTCACTATGAACTGAGAAAATAAAGTATTTTTAATGGTAAAAATCAAACCTATTAGCTCAGGGAACATATATTCCCTTTCACCAATTAGTGCTGCATCAGCTAGTGCCAGAAATGTGCACAGGAGCAAGCCCAATCCTGCACAGCACTGCTTCTGCTACATGATGTATATCTACTGACTCGTGGCTTAGATGAAGTCACAGAGGACGTAGATATACTGTAGTGGTGGATAAAGTGGTTAAAGTGAACCTGAGGTAAAAATAAACTGATGAGATAAACAATTATATTTATCATCCTACTCCTAAAATGACCTTTTTAAGTATCCCAGGGTTTTCTTTCATATTTAAAGATTTACAAAGTAGGTTGAATGTTTTACTGTCTCTAATCAGCGGCAGCCTATTACGTGTGTCAGAGTTAGAAAAAGGTCAATAGTTCATGTATTTTATCTCTCCCTGCCCTCAAAAGTTGTATTCTGCCAGGAAAACTTTTATGGCTGTAATTATCAATTGATGTCTACTATATTGCCTACAAGGTACCAACAACACAGAAGCTGTCACTTCCATGCCTAGAAATTGGCTCTTTCAGGCAGCAAAATAAAACAAGTACAACAGCCTGGTTATTAATATCTTTTGTACTGGACATACACGTTTATCTCATCATGTCACATGTCACCTTGGGTACATTTTAAATAGTGTATTCTTGCCCCGAAAATTCGTATAAAGAATGAAGAGTGCAGCACAGCTACAGGACAGACTTTGTAAGTACAAATAAGGGTTATAAAGCAATTTGAATGTCCATGAAATAATCATAGTTACATAGTTATTTTGGTTGAAAAAAGACATACGTCCATCGAGTTCAACCAGAGAACAAAGTACATCACCAGCCTGCTCCCTCACACATCCCTGTTGATCCAGAGGAAGGCGAAAAACCCCCACAAGGCATGGTCCAATTAGCCCCAAAAGGGAAAAAAATTCCTTCCCGACTCCAGATGGCAATCAGATAACATCCTTGGATCAACATCACTGGGCATTACCTAGTAATTGTAGCCATGGGTGTCTTTCAACGCAAGGAACGCATCTAAGCCCCCTTTAAATGCAGGTATAGAGTTTGCCATAACGACTTCCTGTGGCAATGCATTCCACATCTTAATCACTCTTACTGTAAAGAACCCTTTCCTAAATAAATGGCTAAAACGTTTTTCCTCCATGCGCAGATCATGTCATCTAGTCCTCTGAGAAAGCCTAGGGACAAAAAACTCATCCGCTAAGCTTTTATATTGCCCTCTGATGTATTTATACATGTTAATTAGATCCCCTCTAAGGCGTCTTTTCTCTAGACTAAATAAACCCAGTTTATCTAACCTTTCTTGGTAAGTGGTCTTCCATCCCACGTATCAATTTTGTTGCTTGTCTCTGCACCTGCTCTAAAACTGCAATATCTTTTTTGTAATGTGCCCAAAACTGAATTCCATATTCCAGATGTGGCCTTACTAGAGAGTTAAACAGGGGCAATATTATGCTAGCATTTCGAGTTTTTATATCCCTTTTAACGCATCCCAAAATTTTGTTAGCTTTAGCTGCAGCAGCTTGGCATTGAGTACGATTATTTAACTTGTTGTCGATGAGTACTCCTAAGTCCTTCTCCAAGTTTGATGTCCCCAACTGTATCCCATTTATTTTGTATGGTGCTAGACCATTGGTACGACCAAAATGCATGACTTTACTTTTTTCAACATTGAATTTCATCTGCCATGCATGTGCCCATATAGCCATCCTATCCAGATCCTGTTGCAATTTGACAATAATTTTTTGTCACAGGTTTATGAGGGGGAGATGCAGCACACCGCCCAAGTTGAACCACAGTTCTCAGCTCCAGAACTTTCCCCGCGAGATGCCTCTCCAGGCCCCCAAGCCCTGAATGTTGACCAGCGGGGTTCAGATGAACTCAGGAGTGCCACCACTGCCACCATCACCACCCACTTGGTACCAGATGCCCAGACGATGGTGGAGCAATCTGGGAGCTTGGTGGCAACCATCACAGAGGAGGAAGAAGTGAGGAACCCGGAGAAGAAAAGCTTCGGTCCAGAAGATGATCCAGAGTTGGGCATCGAGCTTGGACGCATCCCGCATAAAGTGACGGAGGATTACGGATATATCCTGACCGACCAAAAGTGAGCTGCTTGATTGTGACCTGAACTCCCAGCAGGGCCGGGGTGAGGGAAGGGGGTGCAGGGATATGTCAAAAACATTGGGAACCAAGAGCCACTTTTTGTTTTAGAGATTAATGAGAATCTAAGACCTGAGATAAGATTACATTTCACTATTATTATTATTGATTTATAAAGCACCAACATATTCCGTGGCGCTGTACAGAGTAAGAAACAAACATGGGGTACATAATAATACTGACCATGGTATTCACAAAATATGGACACTGGTTGAAAATACAGAACTGGTAGACACAGTAACTACAGTGAGAAATGTAACATGATAAATAAAATATAGAACAAACTGCAAGACATAAAATGTATAACAAAGTCTAAGACACAAAGGGGTAAGAGAGAGAGCCCTGCCCTTGCGAACTTACATTCTAAAGGAATAGGGAGGAAACCAGAGGTGGGGTGGTGCACAATATTCATACCTAGAGGCAGTGCGTTTTTAGGTTGTCTAGTTAGGAGTACAACTTAGTTAGAGTGTATGCTTGGAAAAAGTGAGTTTTGAGGGAGTGCTTAAAGGGAACCAGAGACGTTGGGGGAAAGGTTTTATACATACCTGGGGCTTCCTCCAGCCACATGAGCCTGGATCGCTCCCACGCCGCCGTCCTCCGCTGCCTGGATCCGCCAGTACCAGGTCCCGTCATTTTCGCCAGTTGGCCAGTCGGCCGGCGGACGTGGGCAATTGTCCGCATGCACAGGGGCTCTCTCCATATACCAGCCGCATGCGTAAGGGTATGGAGGGAGCCCCTGTGCATGCGGACAATTGGTCGCGTCCACCGGAAGTGACGGGGCCTGGTACCGGCGATACAGGAAGCGGAGGATTGCGGCGTGGGAGCGATCCGTGCTTATGGGGCTGGAGGAAGCCCCAGGTATGTATAAAACCTTTTCCTATTTTTCCCTATCCTTCCTCTCTGGTTCCCTTTAAAGATTTAAACCGTTGACTAGTGATGGATGTGTTGTGGAAGGGCATTCCCGAGGAGGTGTGAGACATGTGAGAAATCTTGTATATGTAAATGCAAGGAGCTAATTCCAGAGACAAAAAAAGAAGGTCATGTGCAGATCTGAGATTGCGGTTGGGTTGGTATCTAGAAATTAGTGAGGAGATATACAGGGGAGAGAGATTGTGGAGAGCTTTGTAGTTTAGGGTTAAGAGTTTGAACTGGATCCTTTGGTTAATTGGCATCCAGTGAAGAACTTGACAGCGAGAAGCAGCAGAAGAAGAGCGGGAAGAAAGATGAATGAGACGAGCAGCCAAGTTCATTACAGATTAGAGAGGTGCCACTTTTAGTTGGTAGTCCGCAAAATGGTATATTACAATAGTCAAAACAAGATATTATAAGAGCATGTACTATCAATTAAACAGTTGCCCATACAAGAGCTCTTCTAAACCCCCCCCCCCCCTCCCGGTAACCAAATGTCCCTTAAATGCATATATAATACTAGCTGATAGCTGATGGCCCGGCGTTGCCCGGTTATGTATTTGGCTGGTGTTGGCTCTGCCCACTTTTTCTAACCCTAACACACAATTACTCAATGACCTAGTTTGTGAGATTTGCGGTGGCATCAATAATTTGAATTGAAACAAATCTGATTGGCTGTTTGTGGCTCCACCCCCTTTTCTGAATTTGAACCCCAGTCTGGGGTGCATTGACCAAATGTACCAGGTTTGAGGCTTGTGCCATTAACAGTGCAATAATGGCAGCAATTAAATATTCCTCTTGAAAATCAATAGGTACATTTTAATTGGCTTTTGTAGGTTCCACCCACTTTTCTGAATATTAATCCCAGTCACCCAGTGACCAACTGTGCAAAGTTTGAGAACCCTGCCAGTAGGCCTGAACGATTTTAGGAAAAAATTGAATTGAGCAATTTCTGTCTGAAATTGCGATTTCGATTTGATTCACGATTTCCTTCAAATCAAGCTTTATTCCCCGCCTCTCTTTGTGCCCCCTTTGCCTCCTCTGGGTCTCTCTCTTGCCTCCTTTGTGTCTGTGCCTGCTGTTTCTCTCTTTGTACCCCCTCTGTGTCTCCTGTGTCTCTCTCTGTGCCCGCTCTGTCTCTCTGTGCTTCCTCTGTCCCCCAAGCTGTATCAGTTGTGGACATAACTTCCACCAAGAGTCCAGCAATGCCCGTCTATCCACTTCGCCTCCTGCAGGCTCTAATGCACGGAATACTTCCTGTATGTCATGTGACATACAGGAACCCAGAGTTTTGCCAAGCACAAGAGTCGGCAGACGGCGACAGAGGACGGACAGCATTGGACTCTTGCAGAAGGCATGTCCAACGCTGCGGGCCGAACATTCCAGGACTTTGGGAAAGTTCTTAAGCTGCTTCTTCAAACTTTCCCATGTGGAAATGACGTGATTGCGATAATCGCCACTTTGACGAATCCGAAATTGTGATCTTGGTGATCGCGATTTCGGTTTAAATTCGATTTATCTTTCAGGCCTACCTGCCAGTAACAGTGTAAGAATGGCTGCAGTTTACATTTTCCAGTGAAATTTGTATTTGTCTCCGCCCACTTTATGGTTATGGGCATAAAAAGTATCCTATATGTTATTCCAGGTAATGTACTATGATTGTGCCAAATTTCATTCAAATCCTTTCAGCCATTGTTGCGTCATCGAGTAACAAACATCCAAATTTTCACATTTATAATATTAGTGAGATAAATATATGAAATCACACAGTAGTCTATATGCTGTGGAGTGGACACTGTATAACACCGCTAATGTGTCTGCATCATTGTAAGGCAGTAGCATGACTTATACATTAGGTCTGATCATGTTTCTCTATTACCCTTCCTCTTCCTTTAATTATCCCTCCTCTTCCTGGGCAGGAACAGGAAGTGATGTGAAGACAGCAATGATCAGACAGGACTGTGGATCACAGATATGTGATGTGAATAAAACTTTTTCACATACCGGTCGATGGACATCAGTTGAGGGTTTGTTAGGAATAGGAAGGAGAGGAGGAAGATGGCAGAGTGCAGAGGTATTAGGGTTGGTGTACAGAATATGTAGGCTGTTGGAGAAAATGGTTTGTTGGAGGAAGTCAGTGGGTCTTCATGGCACTTCAGGATAGATAAATCAGTCGTTCATTCTAACTGCATTATTGATCAGGGAGCAATTTGCTACTTCCAGTATATACAGTATAAGCTGTTACTCTGTGCCTGTACTGATAGTAGACTAGCTGCAGCGTGTGCAGATCTCTGCAAACAGTGAGTGCACCCTCACAGAATCAGATCAGTGAATAATGGCGCACAGCACCTATGCATAAAAATGGCGCCGCATTGAAAAGATACGCTTATCGCTATTTATCGTTAGTACTGCATAATAATGGCGCACAGGGAAAAAAGAAGACAAAAGGCACACAGTAATGTTATTTATCAATAGCGCCCTACATAAGCCAAACTGCAGACCTTATTTAACTGCAAAACGGTGAATGGATTTAATGTAACACTGTCAAGGTTGGGGTTAGGCACCACCAGGGGGGTGGATAGGGTTAGGCACCACCAGGGAGGTCTTAGGGTTAGGCACCACCATGGGGGTGGTTAGGGTTAGGCACCACCAGGGGGGTGGTTAGGGTTAGGCACCACCAGGGAGGTCTTAGGGTTAGGCACCACCATGGGGGTGGTTAGGGTTAGGCACCACCAGGGGGGTGGTTAGGGTTAGGCACCACCAGGGGGGTGGTTAGGGTTAGGCACCACCAGGGGGGTGGTTAGGGTTAGGCACCATCCGGGGAGATTTAGGGTTAGGCACCACCAGGGAGGTCTTAGGGTTAGGAACCACCAGGGGGGTGGTTAGGGTTAGGCACCATCCGGGGAGATTTAGGGTTAGGCACCACCAGGGAGGTCTTAGGGTTAGGAACCACCATGGGGGGGGTGGTTAGGGTTAGGCACCACCAGGGGGTGGGTAGGTACCACCAGGGAAGTAGTTAGGGTTAGGCACCACCAGGGAAGTGGTTAGGGTTAGGCACCACCAGGGAAGTGGTTAGGGTTAGGCACCACCAGGAAGGGTCTAGGGGTTAGGGATAGGTACAGAGAGAGTTCTGTGTGTTAATGCTAATTTTCAATAAAATAAAGAGAGCTAAATAAGGCTTTATTGTTAAATAGCAATAGGCGACAAATGGATTAGCAGCAACACCGTGTGCCAATATTCGCAGGCGCCATTTTCAGATGTATGCCACAGAATATGCTGCTACTGTGCACTAAAAGTGAACTAGCTGTAGCGCCTGTGTTGGTTTCTTTTTGTAAAATGGGATTCTACACGCTCTCCCTCCTCACTGCTTCCTTATCAGGATTCAATTAATAAGGCAAGTTTATTTGATAATCAATCAGAGCCTTATTTTAAGAGATTTCAAGTTACAGTTCAAGGACAACTGGAGTGAGAGTGATATGGAGACGGCCATATTTATTTCCTTTTGAACAATACCAGTTGCCTGGCTGTCCTGCTGATCTTTCATGCATCAGATGTGTCTGAACCACACACCTGAAACAAGCATGCAGCTAATCTTGTCAGACTTTAATAAAGTGGACCTGAACACTTGCACAGGACAGAAGGAAAACCGAGAAATGCACGCTGTATGTATTTAGAGAGTTAAGCCTGTCTAATTCCTATTCATCTGTGACTAAGCACAAGTTGTAATTTGATCCCTCCGCTGTGTCAGATGTTTCTTTAAATGTTGCTATGCAGTTGTGTATCTTTTACAGAACCGCCAGGCTCCATATCCCTGTTTTTTAAAGCGGACCTAAACTCAGAACTTCCTCTCTGCTATAAAAGATGCACGACAGCATTATAACCTTTAGAGAAAAATATTTCTTTGTTACAGCTGATACAAATACTGTAATAAATCTGCTGTGTGTCTACTTCCCGCTTTAATGGAAGCAGACATGTTGTTAACATCCTCTGTTTACAAATTAGCTGCTCTGCCATGGCAGAGGAGATTGATGAGCTGGCACAGCTGAGAGATCAAATTTCATTGGTGATTAGTCAGAGATGAGGGGGAATTAGACAGGCTAAACTCACTAAATACAATCTCTAAATACACACAGGGTGCATTTCTCTGCGTTTTCCTTCTGTCCTGTGCAAGAGTTCATGTCCACTTTAAAGGAATCATCAGGTATAATCTGCTGCCCCATGATATGCTTACCTGGGGCTTCCTTCAGCCCCTTGCAGCCGACATGTCCCTTGCAGCATTTCTGCTCGCAGCCGTGGGCCCGGGGTCCTCGCCAGGGCAGAGGCCGACCTCCTGTACTGCGCCTGCGCGAGCGCCGCTGTCAATCAAGTCCATGTTGTCCGCAGTGTACTGCGCAGATGCAGTAGTTTTGCGCCTGCGCAGTACACGGAGGACAACGTGGACATGATTGACAGCGGCGCTCGCGCAGGCACAGTAGAGGACAGCCTCGAGGTCGGCCTCTGCACTGGCAGGCACCATGTGTCGGGGGGCTGTGAGCGGAGATGTTGTGAAGGATATGTCAGCTGCAAGGGGCTGGAGGAAGCCCCGGGTAAATATATCATGGGGCAGCACATTTTGCGTGATGTTTCCTTTAAGAATGAGAAAAGAAGTACCTGATGGGGGTTGGGATAATAGTGTGCAGGCTGATCCCAGCCCTCTTTCTGTTTTATACATTGGGCTGAGGACTGAGAATTGCCAGGCGCAGCAGGCGCACAGCACATGACGAAGTCGGCGTAATTATGGCAATTTTATGTGATTATTCCGGAGCATTGCAGATGAATGTTTTGCTGCGGGCACAGGACACGATGCAGCGCACTGCAACAGAGGCCTAAATGGTCCATAAATCAGCGTAATTATAACTCATAGCAGAGCAAGAAAGACAAACAGCCAATGACAACTGGATATTACAATATTTTATTCTAATGTTTCATTAAAGTGGTATGAAATTCAGCATTTCCTCTTTGCTCTAAAAGATTATTTACAGCCTAAGATCTATTACCACAAAAATTGTAGCAGAACAGCATTCAAACAGTTAAACACAGCAATTTCTTCTTCAGTGGAAAGCTCCTTGCTTCAGTGGGCAGCTTCTGGCCAGGAGGAGGGGATAACATTATCTTTTGTTTACATTCCTTTGTCAGATACATTAAGTAAACACTAGTAAAGGGCAGAAACTGAGCTCCCTCTGCTTCTAGTATGTGTGCAGCTGAGGAGTAATCACTAGATGGATTTTAATATACAAATACAGCAGCTATGACATAAATTGCAATGGCAGCTTTCAGAGCAGATAAACTGTACTTTGGGAATTGTAATTTGTAAACAGACAATATTACTTGTGTACAAAAGCAAATATGGTAATTGTAAGCGTAATAAAATGTAGGAAAACACATTTTTATTGAATGTTATGTCAGAGTTTTATCCCACTTTAACACATGTATTTATTTTAGTTTATTTATTTTTTTTGGGGGGGGGGGGGGAGGCGATAACATGACAAAGGCATACTTCAGCAGTATTTACAGGGTCTGCCAACCTGGCTGACCCTTACAGGTCTGGGCTCCCCTGCAGTTGTAGGGACTGCTTGGCTGTAGTTGATCCCCTAGTGACAGTTGAATATACTGGAGAATATCCCTAATGAGGCTTCTAACTGACAACCGTGACTAGCAAAATGTCAAGCCAGGGGGACCGTAATTGTCTTTACACTGTGCTCACCCTGTAGGTCCACAAGGGGCTTTTTGCTATGCTCAGAGGGCCTTTTGTGACCAATACGGTGGCAGTTCTGCTGACTCTCTGAAACCCAACTGATGTTATTTGCATAGACCTGTGTGAAATAATACTAGTGGACAGGGGTCCCGGAGCAGTGGTGGGAGGGTGGCTCACATTGTCCTGGGAAGGGCCACAGCCCCGGGCTGACCTGCACCCCTTTGCCTTTCTCCGTAGGCCTCTGAGCCTGTTTAATGGGGTTCGCCTGTTGGAAATCCTGGCCAAGCGGGTCCATCTGTCCACCTCCAGCTTCATCAACATCAGGTGAGGAGTGGCTACACCACCAAGGTGGCTGTACATAGGGCATGAACCATCCAATGGTCACAGCAACAACTCAAACCACAAAAGATCACGAGACTAGTCAAAGGCAGATAGGAAAGTATGTGAGAAGATCTAGCACACCTTAACGAGAACCTGTCTTTTATGACCATAAGTGGAGCTCCAACCAAATCTTTTTGATTTTTGTTTTTGGATAATGTGGAGAACAAATGCTGCTGCTCATGTCCCCATATGGAGAGGTCCTCTTTGACTTCCTGAATTATTTGTCCCTCGCCAACCTCAAATTCAAAAATCAACTCTTATTGATGGCAGAATGGGAGCTTTGTGTGCAGAACTACACAGAGGAGCAGTTTGAATGGCCCCGGCATTGGACTCCCAGGTGTCCTCTGTGGAAGTGACATCAGAGATCATGAGACAGCTACAGGGAGCTGGAAGGTCATTGGTGGGTTGGTGACTCCATAAGTTCGGCAGCAAGTAAGGAGAAACTTCTCAGATAAAGAACTAATACAAGTTCTAATACAATCCCACACTACTGAAATTCTCTTTTGACCCCTTAAAGGACAATGGACCTGAGAGGGATATGGAGGTGGCCATATTTGTTTCCTTTTAAACAATACCAGTTGCCTGGCTGTTCTGCATATCCTCTTCTGCTAATACTTTTACTCATAGAACCTAAACAAGCATGCAGATAAGTTGTTTGACTTACGATTGACTGCATGTGCCCCATGCATGTTTCAGGTGTGGGATTCAGACACTACTGCAGCCATAAACATCAGCAGGACAGCCTATAATAAGGACTGGTAATGTTTAAAAGGAAATAAATATGGCAGCCTCCATATCACTCTCATGTCAGTGCTCTTTTAACCCCCTTGGCAGTATGAAAAATTCCGCCAGGGGGAAGCGCAGCAGTTTTTTTTAAATTTTTTTTTTTGTTTAAATCATGTAGCGAGCCCAGGGCGATCTCCGATCAGGAAATCCCGTTCAAAGAACGGGATTTCCTGGAGGGCTTCCCCCGTCGCCATGGCGACGGGGTGGGATGACGTCAGCGACGTCGGGACGTCATTGGGAGTCCCGATCCACCCCTCGGCGCTGCCTGGCACTGATTGGCCAGGCAGCGCACGGGGTCTGGGGGGGCCGCACGCCGCACCGGATAGCGGCGATCGGGCGCGGGGCGGCGGCGATCGGGGTGCTGGCGCAGCTAGCAAAGTGCTAGCTGCGTCCAGCAAAAAAAAAATTATGTAAATCGGCCCAGCAGGGCCTGAGCGGCACCCTCCGGCGGCTTACCCCGTGTCACACACGGGGTTACCGCTAAGGAGGTTAATGTGTATCCACTGAATAAATTAGACTCCGTAAACCTGCCAGTGGAACCAACAAGTGAGGGCAGCTGGAATCAACACATCCCTACTCTGTTCAGAATTAAAAATGAACATCTCCACTAGAAGTCCACTTTGAGTTTTACCTGTTGGGTAGAGCTGTTTGTTCAGTTTACGCCTTTCTCTTGCCTCTTTTTACTAGGAAGTGTTGGACTCGAGAAACCTCCTTGGGTTTGATGCCGGAAAGGCTGGTCATTTTGCCACGTGCAGGCGGAGGAGCAATGTCTATTACTGTATTAGTACCACACGCATTACTGGGGTAAAGTATGAATTGCCATGGTACTGAATGCTACCATAGCAACACATGTTATTCTGGTAACAAGCATGGCGCTAACAGAGTAACGGACAGTGCTCTCCTGGAGTTAGCACCGGTAAAATGACTGACCTTTTGTGCACCTTTTCTCTTGTCTTAGGCCTAGTGCAGAGCTGAATATTTCAAATACAATGCCTGCTCTTAATTCAATAAACTTTAAAGTGGACCCAAATTAAAAATACAAGATTTCAGAAACAAAATCTATATTCTAAATTATAATAATAAATAGCAGCCTTTTTTCAGCTGCATGATGACGAATATAAAATATTTTACATTTATTGGAGGAACCCCTCCCTTCCTTTCATATTGCTGGGACAGAATCCAGCAGACTGGTGGAGGAGATAAAAAAGAAAACACAGGCTGCTACTGATGATGTCACAGGGGAGGTGATCTCAGCTTGTGTGAGATTTCACATAGAAGACGCCCTTGTGAGGGAGGGTAGCTGATGACAAACACACCCATGATCTAAAGCTCCTACTAAGCTATGAAGTAATGGCTGCCACCTGTATAACCCTAGTTATGAAAAGAGAAGGGTGAAAAGCATGCACTGAAATGCTCATAGGCTTGATGGAGTGTTTATTTATCTTTGTATGTGTCAGTGTGGTGCAACTAAATATTAAAACAGTTTGGTTTGGGTCCGCTTTAACCTGTTCCCTACTCCAGGCAAAACATTACTGACATCCAGCGGCGTAACTACAAATCATCAAAACACCTGATCTGAAGGATGGACCCCTTTATCAGAGGGAGTGAAGTCGTAGTTGGGGGCTTCCCTATAGCTCTGCCCCGCCCCCTGCAGTAGCAGGGGCCCCTGAAGTTAAGCCCCCGCTATCATCTGCGTTAGGATTTGGAAAGCTATTTATTTCTACACTTGTGACTTGAGCAGAAAGCTAGAGAATTACCAACTGTGACAGACCGCTAAAAAGAAAGCTATAAAAAACTGTTCAGAAACAGAAAACTCACAGAGGCTCGAGCCTTTTCCCACTTTATCCAAAGATATAAGAAGCCTTTTGGGTAGAGTTCCACTTTAATGCTGTTATCGTCACATTTTCACTAAGGTGTTTTCTCTACTTGTTTAAAATATTTATAAGCATAATAAGATTGATGTTGCTGTTTATGATATCACTCGGTTCTTGAAATCTCCCGTTTTTTTCTTTGCAGCGTGTCGGGATCAGCCGTCACTTTCAGGATCCGAAAAAATCGCCAGAATCTGACTCTGGCGGATGTGGCAGATCGCGCAGGTAAGGGGGCCTTATTGAGATGCCCACAGCGACCACTTCTCTTTAGTTCCATTTAATCAGGTCACAGGAAACTGAAAACAAATATGAAGTAACTTCAAGGACACCTAATAAAAGGGGTATATGGAGGCTGCCATTATTATTTCCTTTTAAACAATACCAGTTACCTGGCAACCCTGCTCATGATCTACCTCTAATACTTTCACCCGTAGACCCGAAACAAGCATGCAGCTCATCAGGTGTTTCTGACTAAAGTCCCAGGACAGTTTTACGCTGCATTGCAATGCTCCTGCCGCATCCCACTGCGATGCAAAAAAACGGTAATCTTATGACCCTGCGGTAGAGTGCAGCGATAGGTTCATATGCATAGCCCCGCCTCCCGTTCAGTGACATACTCCCTGCTGGGCAGAAAGTACATCACTGGGATTCCAGTCGGTCCACGCATGCAAGCCCGACGCTCCCTGTCTCTGGTGTTTACACTTACTACGTCCCCCATAAATTCCATTAACCCACTGTGCATTAAAGAGACACTGAAGCAAAAAAAAAAAATGATATAGTGAATTGGTTGTGTACTATGAATAATTACTAGAAGATTAGCAACAGAGAAAATATTCTCATATTTTTATTTTCAGGTATATAGTGTTTTTTCTAACATTGCATCATTCTATAATATGTGCAGATTACACAACACTCAGCATTCAAAATGATTCTTTCAGAGCAGTCTGTGAACTAATGACCTCTCCTCTGGCAGAGGAAAAGTAAATAGTACAATAACAGTTGAGATAATAAAAGTCAGATAACAGCCCTCTCCACGACTTTGAAAGTCGTAGAGCTTAATGGCTTGTTTGCATAGAGATAACAACTGGAGTTTCTTAACTCTTCCTGTACTGGAAACAATTAGACTGATGTATCTGATCTTAATGTTTTATTTCTTAGCTGTACTACACATACAAATCATAATATCATCATTTTTTTTTCGCTTCAGTGTCTCTTTAAGTGGAGTGCTTGCTGTAATGCGCTGTTGCCCTTGCATCGGATCAGATGCTTCCACAGCACCGCAAAAGGTGTCAGTCTCCATAGACTTTCATTGCTTTTGCGTCCCCTTGCTCTAACGTGCCCACAAGCACCGCAATATGAGCGGGAGCCCCGGCAAAAGCCTAATACTGCTGACTGTATTCTCCCCAGGCTCTTTTAGCCTGGAGCTCCACCCGGCTAGTTTTGGTGAGCACCCGGCTGTTATTGGCTCACCTCCTCCTATGCTATAAGCAGAGTTGCTCACAGAAGCCCCGGCCCTGCATTCTCTCATCTCGCCCCACCCGGCTACTTTTTCATGCCACCCGGATGGGAAAAAAATTCTGTGGAGAACACTGGCTGGGTTTCCCGTTTAGACATGAAACAGACCAATGGGAGTCCTGGAGTAACTGGTGCATTTTCTTTACATGTGGGAACTGGCCCAAATTCTTGAATGAAACTGCAATGTAAAAATTGTATCGTGTGTGGACACCTTAAAGGACATCTGAAACTAGAGGGAAATGGAGGCTGCCATATTTATTTCCTTTTAAGCAATACCGGTTGCCTGGCTATCCTGCTGATCCCCTGCCTCTAATGCTTTCAGCCATAGACCCTGAACAAGCATGCAGCAGATCAGGTGTTTTTGACATTATTGCTAGATCTGATAAGATTAGCTGCATGCTTGTTTCTGGTGTGATTCAGACACTACTGCAGCCAAATTGACAAGCAAGGCTGCCAGGCAACTGGTATTGTTTAAAAGGAAATAAATATGTCAGCCTCCATATTCTTCTCACTTCAATTGTACATTAAGTCAGAGGTATCCGGTGCTATAAAGGAAAACTAATTTTTCTAGGCAAGTATGAATGTTGTTTTCCCTAGTTTTGTTAGTACATAAAACAGTAAAGAGACCTTGGGCAAGGCTCCCAAATGATCCTGGTCTTTCGTGGCTGCAGCTCTGGCACGTTAAAGGACCACTATCGCGTAAAAATTAGGCAGTTAAAATCTGACAGAACCGACAGGTTTTGCGCCAGTCCATCTCCTCATGGGCGATTCTCAGGGTTTTCTTTGTTTTCAACAGCATTTCCTGTACAGCAGTTGCAAAGTCTAACAGACAAAATAGTGTGCAAGTGATTAGGGAGGCTGGCTGGTAGCTTACTATTTTTGCAGTTAAACTGCTGTTCAGGAAATGCTGTTGAAAACCATGAGAGACCGGTATGAGGGGATGGACTAGTCCAAAATCTGTCCATTTTGTCAGATTTTAACTGCATACTTTTTTAGTGGTTTAACCTCCCTAGCATTCTGTACGAGCTGAGCTCGTCCAGAGACGCCGGAGGTCACCGCTCAGGCCCTGGTGGGTCAAGTTGAATAATTATTTTTTTTTTAAACACGAAGCTAGCACTTTGGTAGCTGCGTGTTTCTCCAATCGCCGCCGATCCGCCGCTACCCGACGCAAAAGAGCCCCCCCGCAGACCCCGTGCGCAGCCTGGCCAATCAGTGCCAGGCAGCACTGGGGGTGGATCGGGACTCCGTCGATGACGTCAGGACAATCGTCGCCATGGCGACAGGGGAAGCCCTAAAGGAAATCCCGTTCAGAACGGGATTTCCGGACGGGTCTTCACGCCGGCGGCGATCGGAAGGGTGGGAGGGATGGAGCAGGGAGGGGGGAAGCATGTAGCTAGCGATAGGCTAGCTACATGGGAAAATAAAATTAGGTAAAAAAAAAACTCCCGCGGCCATGCGCAGCACGGACTCAGAACGCCAGGGAGGTTAAATCGGCCAGGGGATAAGCGTGATATAAATGTTCTGTGTACAGTACTGTGTTTTCATTTCTTACATGATGTAGTACCGCTTACTTGACACTAGACGGCGTTGCTGTAGCTCCTTTTGCATGACGACTTAATGTGTAAACACTGGGAGCTCTGTTTCTATAAACTGTCTAGTTAATGCTATTAAATAACGATGTAATATGGATCTTAGATAAAGTCTGATCACTTTGGCCATGGGCCTAGATTTAGAGGCTGTAATCTGTTTAAGACGCATTCATCAATTATTTATAATACATGGCATCATACATGTTTAATGGAGGAACTCTGTAGTTATGAATTGGTAAACAGCATTAATATGTAAACTCTCTGGCATTTAAAGGGCCACAGTCATGGTGTGAAGTAATGCAGGGAGGTTAAGGGTAGGCATCAGGAAATGGTTTATATTAGACAGGGGAATTAGGCGTCAGGAAGTGGTTTATATGAGACAGGGAGGTTAGTGTTAGGCGCCAGGAAGTGGTTTTATTGGGCAAGGAGGTTAGGAATCAAGAAGTGGTTTATATGAGGCATGGATGTTAGGGTTAGGTGTAAGGAAGTGGTTTATATGAGGCATGGAGGTTAGGGACAGGGTTAGGTGTCAGGAAGTGGTTTATATTAGGCATGGAGGTTAGGGTTAGGCGTCAAAAAGTGGTTTATATAAGGCAGGGAGGTTAGGGTTAGTTATCAGGAAGTGGTTAATATTGGGCAGGGAGTTTGGGGATCAGGAAGTGGTTTATATGAGGCAGGGAGGTTAGGGTTAGGTATCAGGAAGTGGTTTATATTAGGCAGGGAGGATAGGGTTAGGCATCAGGAAGTGGTTTATATTAGGCATGGAGGTTAGGGACAGGGTTGGGCGTCAGGGAGTGGTTTATATTAGGCAGGGAGGTTAGGGTTAGGCATAAGGAAGTGGTTTATATTAGGCATGGAGGTTAGGGACAGGGTTGGGCATCAGGAAGTGGTTTATATTGAGTAGGGAGGATAGGGTTAGGCATCAGGAAGTGGTTTATATTCGGCATAGAGGATAAGGTTAGGCATTAGGAAGTGGTTTATATTAGGCATAGAGGATAGGGTTAGGCATCAGGAAGTGGTTTATATTAGGCATAGAGGATAGGGTTAGGCATCAGGAAGTGGTTTATATTAGGCAGGGAGGATAGCGTTAGGCATCAGGAAGTGGTTTATATTGAGCAGGGAGGTTAGGGTTAGGTATCAGGAAGTGGTTTATATTAGGCAAAGAGGATAGTGTTAGGCATCAGGAAGTGGTTTATATTAGGCAGGGAGGATAAGGTTAGGCATCAGGAAGTGGTTTATATTAGGCAGGGAGGTTAGGGTTAGGCATCAGGAAATGGTTTATATTAGGCATAGAGGATAGGGTTAGGCATCAGGAAGTGGTTTATATTAGGCAGGGAGGATAGGGTTAGGCACCAGGAAGTGGTTTATATTAGGCAGGGAGGTTAGGGTTAGGTATCAGGAAGTGGTTTATATTAGGCATAGAGGATAGGGTTAAGCATCAGGAAGTGTTTTATATTAGGCAGGGAGGTTAGGGTTAAGCATCAGTAAGTGGTTTACATTAGGCAGGGAGGATAGGGTTAGGCATCAGGAAGTGGTTTATATTAGGCATGGAGGTTAGGGTTAGGCATCAGGAAGTGGTTTATATTAGGCATGGAGGTTAGGGTTAGGCATCAGGAAGTGGTTTATATTGGGCAGGGAGGTTAGGGTTAAGCTTCAGGAAGTGGTTTATATTAGGCAGGGAGGATAGGGTTAGGCATCAGGAAGTGGTTTATATTAGGCATGGAGGTTAGGGTTAGGCATCAGGAAATGGTTTATATTCGGCATAGAAGATAAGGTTAGGCATCAGGAAGTGGGTTATATTGAGCAGGGAGGATAGGGTTAGGCATCGGGAAGTGGTTTATATTAGGCATAGAGGATAAGGTTAGGCATCAGGAAGTGGTTTATATTAGGCATGGAGGGTTGGGTTAGGCATCAGGAAGTGGTTTATATTGGGCAGGGAGGATAGGGTTAGGCATCAGGAAGTGGTTTATATTGAGCAGGGAGGATAGGGTTAGGCATCGGGAAGTGGTTTATATTAGGCATAGAGGATAAGGTTAGGCACCAGAAAGTGGTTTATATTAGGCATGGAGGGTTGGGTTAGGCATCAGGAAGTGGTTTATATTGGGCAGGGAGGATAGGGTAAGGCATCAGGAAGTGGTTTATATTAGGAATAGAGGATAAGGTTAGGCATCAGTAAGTGGTTTATATTAGGCATAAAGGATAGGGTTAGGCACCAGGAAGTGGTTTATATTAGGCAGGGAGGATAGGGTTAGGCATCAGGAAGTGGTTTATATTAGGCAGGGAGGATAGGTTTAGGCATCAGGAAGTGGTTTACATTAGGCATGGAGGTTAGGGTTAGGCATCAGGAAATGGTTTATATTAGGCATAGAGGATAAGGTTAGGCATCAGGAAGTGGTTTATATTAAGCAAGGAGGATAGGGTTAGGCATCAGGAAGTGGTTTATATTGGGCAGGGAGGTTAGGGTTAAGCATCAGGAAGTGGTTTATATTAGGCAGGGAGGATAGGGTTAGGCATCAGGAAGTGGTTTATATTAGGCAGGGAGGATAGAGTTAGGCATCAGGAAGTGGTTTATATTAGGCAGGGAGGATAGGGTTAGAGTTGGGCCGAACCTCCGATTTTAGGTTCGCGAACCGGGTTCGCGAACTTTCGCGGAAGGTTCGGTTCGCGTTAAAGTTCGCGAACCGCAATAGACTTCAATGGGGATGCGAACTTTGAAAAAAAAAAAAATTATGCTGGCCACAAAAGTGATGGAAAAGATGTTTCAAGGGGTCTAACACCTGGAGGGGGGCATGGCGGAGTGGGATACACGCCAAAAGTCACCGGGAAAAATCTGGATTTGACGCAAAGCAGCGTTTTAAGGGCAGAAATCACATTGAATGCTAAATGACAGGCCTAAAGTGCTTTAAAACATCTTGCATGTGTATACATCAATCAGGGAGTGTAATTAAGGTACTGCTTCACACTGACACACCAAACTCCACTGAACAGAACAGGTATGCAGTGGCGGGTTCACTGAACAGAACAGGTATGCAGTGGCGGGTCCACTGAACAGGTATACAGTGGCGGGTCCACTGAACAGAACAGGTATGCAGTGGCGGGTTCACTAAACAGGTATACAGTGGCGGGTCCACTGAACAGAACAGGTATGCAGTGGTGGGTTCACAGAACAGGTATGCAGTGGCAGGATCAATGAACAGGTATGCAGTGGCAGGATCACTGAACAGGTATGCAGTGGCAGGATCAATGAACAGGTATGCAGTGGCAGGATCAATGAACAGGTATGCAGTGGCAGGATCAATGAACAGGTATGCAGTGGCAGGATCAATGAACAGGTATGCAGTGGCAGGATCAATGAACAGGTATGCAGTGGCAGGATCAATGAACAGGTATGCAGTGGCAGGATCAATGAACAGGTATGCAGCCAGGGACAAGCTAAGGCTAACTAATCTTTCCCTATGAGAGACTGCAGTAGCTCGCCCTACTCTAACTAATGCAGGCACACGAGTGGCCACGGCCGCCGCTGCCTGCCTATATAAGGGGGGGTGGGGCTCCAGGGGCTAGTGTAGCCTAATTGGCTACACTGGGCCTGCTGACTGTGATGTAGAGGGTCAAAGTTGACCCTCAGTGCATTATGGGGCGAACCGCAATGGGGCGAACTTTTCCGCAATAAAGTTCGCGTGCGGTACCCGCACGCGAACCACCTAGGTTCGCGCGAACCAGGTTCGCCGGCGAACCGTTCGGCCCAACTCTAGATAGGGTTAGGCATCAGGAAGTGGTTTATAT
The DNA here is from genome assembly GCF_040937935.1 of Hyperolius riggenbachi. NCBI lineage: Eukaryota > Metazoa > Chordata > Amphibia > Anura > Hyperoliidae > Hyperolius > Hyperolius riggenbachi. The sequence goes on from NC_090652.1 coordinate 298,489,075, forward strand.
TAGGCATAGAGGATAAGGTTAGGCATCAGGAAGTGGTTTATATTGAGCAGGGAGGATAGGGTTAGGCATCGGGAAGTGGTTTATATTAGGCATAGAGGATAAGGTTAGGCATCAGAAAGTTCTTTATATTAGGCATAGAGGTGTAAGGCTTGGTGGTGTATTCTCCACAGTCAGCATGCAACGCATGAGCTGGCGTGGAGGAGGTACACACACTAGCACCAGGAAACAGGCTATCCCTAGTATAGTGGAGGGGAGGACTGACTCCAATAGGAGATTGTGGCGCACAGAGCCGGTGCAGATCTGACAGCCACAAACAATGCTTTCGTTATAACGTCTCAGCGCAAAGTAGCGCTGAGCGCATAAACCAGAACTGAGGAGATCAGGACAGGTAGACAGAATGAACGCTTGCTAGCTAGCGGCTACTTAGCGACAGCAAGCGTCCAAAACCAGACAGACTGGAATGAGGCAGCCAATGCGCTGCGGCGATGGCGTGCCTCACAAAGACAGGACAGGACAGTCAGGAAACAGCAGGATTAAGATAGATGAACGTAACACAGATAAATATACAACAAGTATGTTTTCCTAGCGTATTACAATTACAGCTATCAATGAAACTATTTGTAACGTCTGACTAACATATGTATATATCGGCAATGAACCGATATATGACATAAGCAGGAACGCTGACTAGGAATGGAGTAATACAGGGAACAGGACTCAGAAGGATTCGCTATCTCTTCGCAGAGATGAACGCAATCCACAAACGGTAACAGAACAGGATTCAGAAGGATTCGTTATCTCTTCGCAGAGATGAACGCAATCCACAAACAGTAACAGAACAGCATTCAGAAGGATTCGCTATCTCTTCGCAGAGATGAACGCAATCCACAAACGGTAACAGAACAGGATACAGAAGGATTCGTTATCTCTTCGCAGAGATGAACGCAATCCACAAACAGTAACAGAACAGGATTCAGAAGGATTCGTTATCTCTTCGCAGAGATGAACGCAATCCACAAACAGAACCAGGAGCAGGGTAACTACCTCAGCACGGGTGGTCACGGTACGCGCAACCTACCAAAACGTGCTGGAAAGCTGACTAACTGCACACAGGATATAAACAGTTCGTGTACGTATACATCAGCGACACTGATGTATCAACGTAACACAAATACAAGGAAAATAATAAACGTGCTGGTATGCATATATATTGGCAATGAACCAATATATGATGCAAAGACCAGCAAAGTATCTTTATAACAAGAAACACGATCGGGGGCTAAAGCGACAGCAAGACTGGCTTACACTGAAGCTATGAAAACCCAAGGAAACCCTGCAGGAAGCAGATCTTTATACTGAGGTCATCCAATGGGAGCAGACATGCAGATTCCCACACAGGTGAATGATAATCATTCACAAGCTGACAGCAGGGAAAGACAGACAAAGCTATGCAGCTTGCATGGAAATAGATCAGAACTGCCTGAGCTGCAGCACTACTACTTCCAGCAATAGCTGCTGCAGCAGCGATCATTACAGTACCCCCGCCCTTAAAAGCGGATTCCAGACGCTTTTCAAAACTGAAATTCCCAACAAAACAGTCTGACTGATAATTCATGATGACCGGGACAGCCCGGCAAGACCGAATTCCAGAATCAGTCCCCACAAGACTGGACCCATCAGAACCAGAACCTACAGAACATTGCCCATCAGTACTACAAGCCCCAGTGTGACACCCATCAGAACCATGATTTCCAGAAGAAAGCCCTCCGAAATTCCCTGAGCGATACCCACCGCCTTCCAGGAACCGTTCAGAAACGCCAAAGCCTTTGCAATGCCCACCGGTACTGTCTTTACCAACACAAAACCCACTGTTGAACCAGTCCAAGGCACCAGGACAAGTTTTCTCAGAGACCTCCCAGAACACCTTGAAGCTCCAAAGAGATCCCCATAGGTCAGAATGCCCCTTAGGCTCACATGGAGAACTATCAAGAACCCCTATGGAACCTAGGGCAATTCCCGAGTCAGGGCCACAAGGACAAACATCAATATCAGGGCTTTCAGGGACCAGAACCATCTCTGGGCATGCAGGCAGACTGGCAACATCAGAACGTGTTCCCATTAAGGAAGCATCAGAGCACGCTAACACCTTAGACACACTTGGGCATTCTGGCACACAAAGAACATCTGGGCACACCGGCACAAGAGAAACCTCTGGGCATGTCAAGGAACTGTGAGCCTCAGGGTCAGCCAAGACAGGACCAAAACCAGGACTGGCCAAAAAAAAATCATCATGACTAAACTTCGCAACTACTGGACTTTTACACGAGAATGCTGGATCAGACTTAGATGTCGCTGATTCCAGCAAAGTCAGTAACAAATCAGATTCAGGGGCACTAACAAGACAGGACAAATCTTCTGATGTATGCACTGAACCAGATAGGGACTCCACAACTACCTCTGGACTGGACAGAGACTCATTTAATACACTGGATTGGAGCTCATGAGGCGCTGCAGAACAAGTCAGTATTGCAGCAGCCCCCACTGGACTAGGCAAAACTGAGGAATTCCCTGGACAGGAAGGGGACTCTGGAACCTCTGCCACAGCGGCCAGAGAACCAGAATCTTTCAGGACACAGGGCTGGGTTTCAGGAACACTCATCAGACCGGACTGAAATTCTGAGATTTCTATTATTTTGACCAGAGAATCAGAATTATCCATGTTACAGGGCAAGACTTCTGAAACATTCAGAGGACAGGGCTGGAGTTCCTCGGCTGTTACAACACTGGAGAGGGACTCAACATTGGTTAAATCAGACTGTGTACAGGGCAAGGTATCTAACACAATTGCTGACGAGGACAATATTTCAATGGCTTCTGCTTTGCTGGGCAGAAATTCACCAAGTTTTATTAGAGCAGACTGTAATTCCAAAACAGCTGCTAGACAAGTGAATATTACTGCAACACCAACTGAGGTAAGCAGTGCCTCAGACCCTTCTGCTAGAGGGTTTGAAATATCCAAAGTACTGGGTGAAGCATAAGACTCTGCGACCACAGCTTCACCGGACAGGATCACTGAACAGTCCATATTGCAGGGCAAAACCATGGAAGCACCTGCTGGACAGCATAATGATTCTGTGACCTGAGTTTCATTGGAGAGATCTACTGCACAATTCATGGTACAGGGCAAATTTATTGGAACATTTTCTGAACAAGGTAATAATTCTGCGATTTCAGGTTCACAGAGCAGATGCTCTGAGCTATTCACGAAACTAGAGCGAGGTGTAGAAACAGGAAGATCAAGACACAATGTTTGCGCATCTGAATCACCATTCATTTGTAAAATTGGAAAATTCAGATGCTGGGGTTCTGAGGTTTCTAGACAGGATTGCTTGGACTCGGAAACTGATGTAGTGCATCTATTGGCATCTGCTGGATCAGACAGGAGTTGAACTTTATTAACACAGGTAATTTCTGCAGGAGTGTTTGCAGAGACAGGCAAGATTTTTCTGGTGTCTGTTTCACTGAACAAAGAGTCATGAGTACTGGCTAGGCTGGACTCGGAAGTCAGCAGGACCTCTGGATTCTCTGCTGAGAAATTTGCACAGGGCAAGGTTAAGAATGTATCAGTGGCTTCTGTTTTACTGGTAAGTAACACTGAGTTATCCATGGTACAGGGTGGAATTGCAGGAACTTCAATTTCACACAAAAAGAGCTCCGAATCACCTGCTGAATCAGCCAAAGGTGCTGAAGCAGGCGGGTCAGAACGCCAAATTTGCGAATTCGGAGTCACATAAAAATCATCCAAAATCAGTTCCCACACATCAATCAATGGAGCCACAAAGTCATACCCACACACACCAGTTTTTATTAGGTTATAGGCAGACTTAATGCATGCATTCAATACCAATTCACTTTTTGCACTGTAAAATTGACAAAATGAACTTGAATCATTCTTCCATTCATTGACCAGAGCTTCCATCTCTCCTTTCTCAAATGGAGGATTCCAAGCATACTTAACAGGCAGATCATGGTTTGCAGATATGATTGTAGCAGGGACATATATTGGGTTAATTAGCAGGTGATTGGCAGATTCCTTATTCCTAAGAATCTCTAATACCTGTAGCAAGTGCTGAACTGTAGTGTATGCAAACTTCCCTTGCTTCACAAATAAGTTGATTTGTTCAATACTCTGTAATATCTCCTCATAATCATACTCAGATAATTCTTTTAAACAAAAATCTTTATTTTCCCTAGCCAGGGAGGAAAGTTCATTAGTAGTTTCATAAGTCCATTTAACTCCCCTGAAAGACAATTGCATTTCATTATCTGTTAATGGCAGAATCTCATTATAGGTCTCAGTCGCTAAGGATAACGACTCTGCAGATCGGACACGTTTCTTAGAACGTTTGCGTTTGGCCTTAGACCCTGCTGTTTTCCCTGCTGTTCTTGGTGATTTATTCAAGGCTGCAGGAAAATTATCAGTAACACCTTCTGCTTGCTGAACATTTTTGCAAGCAATTGAAGGAGTAGCTGATTGACCTGCTGCCAGGAGTTCATTAAGAGGAAAAGGCAATGGATCTATGCGCAACCAGTTATGGATCACAAACGCTAGAAATTCCAGCGGTCTTTCTTTCAAATCGGAATGATTGAGAACATCAAATGCCCACTGGAATAATTCCCCTTTAACCACCCTGGCGTTCTATTAAGATCGCCAGGGCGGCTGCGGGAGGGTTTTTTTTAAATTAAAAAAAAAACTATTTCATGCAGCCAACTGAAAGTTGGCTGCATGAAAGCCCACTAGAGGGCGCTCCGGAGGCGTTCTTCCGATCGCCTCCGGCGCCCAGAATAAACAAGGAAGGCCGCAATGAGCGGCCTTCCTTGTTTTGTTTAGATCGTCGCCATAGCGACGAGCGGAGTGACGTCATGGACGTCAGCCGACGTCCTGACGTCAGCCGCCTCCGATCCAGCCCTTAGCGCTGGCCGGAACTTTTTGTTCCGGCTACGCTGGGCTCAGGCGGCTGGGGGGACCCTCTTTCGCCGCTGCTCGCGGCGAATCGCCGCAGAGCGGCTGCGATCGGGCAGCACACGCGGCTGGCAAAGTGCCGGCTGCGTGTGCTGCTCTTTATTTGAACAAAATCGGCCCAGCAGGGCCTGAGCGGCAGCCATCGGCGGTGATGGACGAGCTGAGCTCGTCCATACCGCTAAGATGGTTAAACAAAATATAACTTAGTTGGAGTGCCCAGGTTGAAACAGGAGTCGCTTGGAGATTAGGATTGGCCAGGAACCTGGCACATTCAGAGAAAAACTCATTTTCTGTTTCAGAGCTAAGTTCTTCAAATTTCTTAAAGGAACAGGAACCATAATTAACAGTGTCATACTTTCTGGGAATCCCCCCCACAATGGGGATTGGTAATGGGGTTTTCATAATGTAAGGCTTGGTGGTGTATTCTCCACAGTCAGCATGCAACGCATGAGCTGGCGTGGAGGAGGTACACACACTAGCACCAGGAAACAGGCTATCCCTAGTATAGTGGAGGGGAGGACTGACTCCAATAGGAGATTGTGGCGCACAGAGCCGGTGCAGATCTGACAGCCACAAACAATGCTTTCGTTATAACGTCTCAGCGCAAAGTAGCGCTGAGCGCACAAACCAGAACTGAGGAGATCAGGACAGGTAGACAGAATGAACGCTTGCTAGCTAGCGGCTACTTAGCAACAGCAAGCGTCCAAAACCAGACAGACTGGAATGAGGCAGCCAATGCGCTGCGGCGATGGCGTGCCTCACAAAGACAGGACAGGACAGTCAGGAAACAGCAGGATTAAGATAGATGAACGTAACACAGATAAATATACAATAAGTATGTTTTCCTAGCGTATTACAATTACAGCTATCAATGAAACTATTTGTAACGTCTGACTAACATATGTATATATCGGCAATGAACCGATATATGACATAAGCAGGAACGCTGACTAGGAATGGAGTAATACAGGGAACAGGACTCAGAAGGATTCGCTATCTCTTCGCAGAGATGAACGCAATCCACAAACGGTAACAGAACAGGATTCAGAAGGATTCGTTATCTCTTCGCAGAGATGAACGCAATCCACAAACAGTAACAGAACAGGATTCAGAAGGATTCGCTATCTCTTCGCAGAGATGAACACAATCCACAAACGGTAACAGAACAGGATTCAGAAGGATTCGTTATCTCTTCGCAGAGATGAACGCAATCCACAAACAGTAACAGAACAGGATTCAGAAGGATTCGTTATCTCTTCGCAGAGATGAACGCAATCCACAAACAGAACCAGGAGCAGGGTAACTACCTCAGCACGGGTGGTCACGGTACGTGCAACCTACCAAAACGTGCTGGAAAGCTGACTAACTGCACACAGGATATAAACAGTTCGTGTACGTATACATCAGCGACACTGATGTATCAACGTAACACAAATACAAGGAAAATAATAAACGTGCTGGTGTGCATATATATTGGCAATGAACCAATATATGATGCAAAGACCAGCAAAGTATCTTTATAACAAGAAACACGATCGGGGGCTAAAGCGACAGCAAGACTGGCTTACACTGAAGCTATGAAAACCCAAGGAAACCCTGCAGGAAGCAGATCTTTATACTGAGGTCATCCAATGGGAGCAGACATGCAGATTCCCACACAGGTGAATGATAATCAGTCACAAGCTGACAGCAGGGAAAGACAGACAAAGCTATGCAGCTTGCATGGAAATAGATCAGAACTGCCTGAGCTGCAGCACTACTACTTCCAGCAATAGCTGCTGCAGCAGCGATCATTACAAGAGGATAGGGTTAGGCATCAGGAAGTGGTTTATATTAGGCATGGAGGGTAGGGGTTAGGCATCAGGAAGTGGTTTATATTAGGCAGGGAGGATAGGGTTAGGCATCAGGAAGTGGTTTATATTAGGCATGGAGGTTAGGGTTAGGCATCAGGAAATGGTTTATATTAGGCATAGAGGATAAGGTTAGGCATCAGGAAGTGGTTTATACTGAGCAGGGAGGTTAGGGTTAGGCATCGGGAAGTGGTTTATATTGAGCAGGGAGGTTAGGGTTAGGCATCGGGAAGTGGTTTATATTAGGCATGGAGGTTAGGGTTAGGCATCAGGAAGTGGTTTATATTAGGCATGGAGGGTTGGGTTAGGCATCAGGAAGTGGTTTATATTGGGCAGGGAGGATAGGGTTAGGCATCAGGAAGTGGTTTATATTAGGCATAGAGGATAAGGTGAGGCATGAGGAAGTGGTTTATATTAGAATCAGAATCAATTTTATTTCGGCAAGTAAATTTGCACCTACAAGGAATTTGTCTTGGCAGTTGCTTAACAAACGCAAACAAAAACAATACAAGGACAGACAGTGTGTATATTACAAGTCAAGGACATTTATGCAAGTATAGTGTCAGTAAGCAATGTGAGAATTGTTCATCTACAGTTCTGTGCTGATTACTATCAAGTCCTAGCAGCACTAACGTGGTTCAGCATTAAGTATGGCTACCGCTTGAGGAAAAAAGCGGTTCCTGTGTCTGGAGGTTTTGGTAGCCATTGACCGGAATCTTACTCCTGAAGGCATGCGCTGGAAGATGGAGTGAGCTGGGTGAGAGGGGTCAGAGGCAATTTTGGTTGCTCTCTTTCTGCACCTGCTAGCGTAAAGATCCTGCAGGGAAGGTAAGCTACAGCTAATTATCCTTTCTGCTGTTCGGATGATGCGCTGCAGCCTCCCCTTTTCTAATGCTGAGCAGGAGCTGAACCATACAGTCATAGATGATATTATGGTGGATTTGATAATTGCAGTGTAGAACTGCACCATTAGATTTTGAGGTATGCCAAACTAGGCATAGAGGATAAGGTTAAGCATCAGGAAGTGGTTTATATTGAGCAGGGAGCTTAGGGTTAGGGATCAGGAAGTGGTTTATATGAGGCAGGGAGGTTAGGGTTAGGTATCAGGAAGTGGTTTATATTAGACAGGGAGGATAGCGTTAGGCTTCAGGAAGTGCTTTTTATTAGGCAGGGAGGTTAGGGACAGGGTTGGGCATCAGGAAGTGGTTTATATTAGGCATGGAGGTTAGGGACAGGGTTGGGCGTCAGGAAGTGGTTTATATTAGGCATGGAGGTTAGGGACAGGGTTGGGCGTCAGGAAGTGGTTTATATTAGGCATGGAGGTTAGGGACAGGGTTGGGCATCAGGAAGTAGTTTATATTAGGCAGAGAGGTTAGGGTTAGGTGTCAAAAAGTGGTTTATATTAGGCAGGGAGGTTAAGTGACAAAAAGTTGTTTACATTAGGCAGGGAGGTTAGGGTTAGGGATCAAGAAGTGTTTTTTATTAGGCAGGGAGGATAAGGTTAGGCATCAGGAAGTAATTTATATTAGGCAGGGAGGTTAGGGTTAGGCATCAGGAAATGTTTTATATTAGGCATAGAGGATAAGGTTAGGCATCAGGAAGTGGTTTATATTAGGCATAGAGGATAGGGTTAGGCATCAGGAAGGGGTTTATATTAGGCAGGGAGGATAGGGAAAGGTGTCAGGAAGTGGTTTATATTAGGCAGGGGGGTGTGGGTTAATTGTCAGGAAGGGGGTCACGTTAGGCAGGCAGGTTACTGTTGTCTTTTCCCTGTGTGCAGAGACAAGATAGCTGCTCTGTGTGTTCAATACCATCTCTTGAGCAAGCATGAGAAGAGCAAAGAGCAAATCATCATATACAGTAGAGCAGACAGCATGACTCCTCAGAAGTGGGTGAGAGGAGGCAGTTAGCAGAGAGGCCGGGCACAGCTGCAGATCCCAATATGTTGTGGTTGGATTTCGATGACCTTTTCAGCTGGCTGAAATAAAAAGTTGAAAAAATCAATAAATGACATAAAGCTGACTGGTGTGGTTACCCTTAATGTCTTGCAGTTGCTCTGAAGTCAGATCTGCAGTCGGAGACAGGAGTGAAAGTTGTACAAACAGGAACTGGGCAGGTAAGGAATCGGATGTTGCGCTGTGAATGTGTGTCCTCCGTGTGGAACGTTCCTTAATTTATGTTAAATGTTAGTCCAAGAAATAAATTTTTTTTTTTAGTTTTAAAGAGAACCTGTAATAAAAAAAAAAATGTCTCCTGGGGGGTACTCACCTCTGGAGGGAGAAGCCTCAGGGTCCCAATGAAGCTTCCCCCACCCCTGTAGCTACAGGAAGTTCAGCGCTGGCTCCCCCGAAGTGTCCCGGAATCCTCTCTCGACAAGGCTGACAAGCGCTGATAAGCGCTGATTTATTTACCTTTCCTGGCTCCAGCGGGGGCGCTGTTGCGGCTCTCCACACGGAGATAGGCGAAAATACCTGATCTCCGTCGGGTCCGCTCTACTGCGCAGGCATGGGAGACGTGCGCCTGTGCAGTAGAGCGGCCCTAAAGCGATTGGCTATTTTCACCTATCTCCGAGGCGGAGAGCCGATACTGCGCCTGCGCTGGAGCCCGGGAGGTAAATATTTACATCCCCGCCGTTCCGGGAGGATTGAGGAGGACGGGGGAAGCCTCAATAGGATCCAGAGGCTTCCCCCACCCGAGGTGAGTACCCCCCAGGGAAGGTTTTTCTCATTACAGGTCTTCTTTAAATAGTTTGGAAAGAGGTTAGAAATAAATTTGGCTTTGTTACTGCTGTTCAGTGTTCACATTGGAGATATTATTCTATACTTCCTGTGTGTATCGGACCTCTGTGGAATCTTTTCACTTCCCTCTACCCATCCTTAGTCCCGCCCCCTCCACTCGCCGCTATAGTTCCCCTTATGTTGCACTGCACACAGTGCTCAGTGCTCAGGGCAGCTGTGCTGTGTGCGGGTTTGTGGTGATTGAGGTCAGAAGGATATCCGACCTCAGTTATCACAAGCCTGCACACAGCGCAGCTCCGCCGACTGCTGTGTGCAGTAAATCATAAGGGGAACTAAAGCTGCGAGTGGAGGGGGCTGAAGTATGGACGTGTAGAGGGGAGGAAGAACTGCCACTTCCTCCCCGCCCATATTGCAATGTCAACTGTAACTTATTACTTACTTATCTACTCTGGGTGCGTACGTACAAAAAGGGCGCCCGGACAAAAAGGGCGCGGGGTGTAAACTCTAAATAATAATTAATCATTAATAGGGTTTTTAAAAATAGTGTGCTATATTTCGTTTACAAATAAGGTTTAACAAAATTATAAATCATTAAATAATGTTTATGAAGTCAGAAATTGTGAAAACGTTATTCTTCCCTGTTTCTAAAGGTAAACTTATAATTACGTTAATGAAAAAAACAATAATATATGTTTAATTGTTATAATTCTATATTATTGTGAATAACCTTCATTTACGGTTTGTTCTTATAATAAAATCTGAAAATATTCTTTATAACGATGATATAAATATAACTACGTTCGTAATAAGTGTTGTAAAACATTAGTAATTATTACTAAAATTTTATGAAAACTTTACCTAAGCCTACTCTTACACAGAACCCTCCCTGTACCTATCCCTAACCCCTAGACCCCCCTGTTGGTGCCTAAACCTAAGACCCCCCTGTTGGTGCCTAAACCTAAGACCCCCTGTTGGTGCCTAAACCTAAGACCCCCCTGTTGGTGCCTAAACCTAAGACCCCCCTGTTGGTGCCTAAACCTAAGACCCCCCTGTTGGTGCCTAAACCTAAGACCCCCCTGTTGGTGCCTAAACCTAAGACCCCCCTGTTGGTGCCTAAACCTAAGACCCCCCTGTTGGTGCCTAAACCTAAGACCCCCCTGTTGGTGCCTAAACCTAAGACCCCCCTGTTGGTGCCTAAACCTAAGACCCCCCCGTTGGTGCCTAAGTAACCCTCCCTGTACCTACCCCTAACCCCTAGACCCCCCTGTTGGTTCCTAAACCTAAGACCCCCCTGGTGGTGCCTAAACCTAAGACCCCCCTTTATTATGTGGATAATAATGTTTTACTAATTGTGGATGCAAAAAATATTTTGCAATTTACGTTACGTACTGATCGCTTTATTTTGTGAATAATAATGTTTTACAAACAGTATGGGATAAAACTTTAAATAATGTTTTAATTAGTTAAATAAGATAAATATGTTTAGTATTTTTATAAACGTTATTCGGCACGGGTGCATTTTATAAACGTAAATCACCACAAGCACACTTATAAATCATTAAAAATCTCCTGGCGCCAGTTGTAAACGTTATTTATGTCCTGCTCCCTTTTTTCCTGCTCGGCGCCCATTAAACGCTATTTATTATGAGAGTGAATGGCGGCGCCCTTTTTGTCCACTAGCGGCATGCGCCCTTTTTTCCCGCTTCCACTCTGGGTTGCTTGCCTGTCAGTTACTGCAATGAATTCATGGTTGTTAAAAGTTTTGTCAAGTGGAAGTTAAAGTGAACCTCCAGACTAAAAATCTACTCAGCAGCACTAAAAAGGCTTGATTTTTCTTTAACAGTTTAATAGCATCAGAGCTTTATTTTTCTTATCCAAGACTCGTTTTTGGCTGCACAGAAGCCAAGCTCCGCCCCACCAAAGAAAACTGCCCAGGCATTTTCCCCCTGATACTGTGCAAAGCATGATGGGATTTATGATGATGTTGTTCTCGTTGCCTAGCAACTGGGAGGGGGTGATCAAGACACAGAACAGTTGGAACTGTGTCTCAGGCTCCCTGTCACCTCCTTTCAACCAAAAAGATGGCTGCCCTCATGAAATCACAACCATTTTGCCTGTTCTTTTAATGTCACTTAATGACAAGCTGACTTATAAAAACGTCCTGCTAGAGCCTCTTCATGGTTCCAGGACGTTTTTATAAGTCAGACAGTGCTGCTGCCGCTGTGCACGTGCACGTGCACGCTCCCACGCGTGCATGTGCATTCCTGTGCATGTGCACGTGAAAATAGTAAAAAAAAAAACACCAAAGAAAAAATATACCTTTATTTCCAAATACTATATTGTCACCATACTTTGCACTAGGGACATAATGAAACTCTTGTGACAACCAGGACAAATAGGCAGATACAATGTGTGGGTTTTATGCACAGTAGCAGTGTTTATATTAAAACTATAAGGAATGAAATTGGAGAAATAGTGTATTTTTTCATTTTTTCCTTGTTTTTCCCTTTAAACTGCATAGAAAATAAAGTAATTACTGAAAACAAATATCAACCCCAAAAAGCCTAATTGGTGAAAAAAAGAAGATATAGATCATTTCATTGTGATTAGTAGTGATTAAGTTATTGGTAAATGAAAGGGATGAGCACTGAAAGGTGAAAATCGCTCTTGTCCGTTAGGGTAAAAACACCCTTGGGGTGAAGTGGTTAAAACAGGGTGGGTAAGTGTAAGGCTTGGTGGTGTATTCTCCACAGTCAGCATGCAACGCATGAGCTGACATGAAGGAGGTACACACACTAGCACAAGGAAACAGGCTATCCCTAGTATAGTGGAGGGGAGGACTGACTCCAATACGAGATTGTGGCACACAGAGCCGGTGCAGATCCGACAGCCACAAACAATACTTTTGCGATAACGTCTCAGCGCAAGGTAGCGCTGAGCGCATAAACCAGAACTGAGGAGATCAGGACAGGTAGACAGAATGAACGCTTGCTAGCTAGCCGCTACTTAGTGACAGCAAGCGTCCAAAACAAGACAGACTGGAATGAGGCAGCCAATGCGTTGCAGCGATGGCGTGCCTCACAAAGACAGGACAGGATAGTCAGGAAATAGCAGGATCGAGATAGATGAACGTAACACAGACAAAAATACAATAAGTATGTTTTCCTAGCGTATTACAATTACAGCTATCAATGAAACTATTTGTAACGTCTGACTAACATATGTATATATCGGCAATGAACCGATATATGACATAAGCAGGAACTCTGACTAGGACAGGAGTAATACAGGGAACAGGACTCAGAAGGATTCGCTATCTCTTCGCAGAGATGAACGCAATCCACAAACAGTAACAGAACAGGATTCAGAAGGATTCGTTATCCCTTTGCAGAGATGAACGCAATCCACAAACGGTAACAGAACAGGATTCAGAAGGATTCGTTATCTCTTCGCAGAGATGAACGCAATCCACAAACAGAACCAGGAGCAGGGTAACTAACTCAGCACGGGTGATCACGATACGTGCAACCTACCAAAACGTGCTGGAAAGCTGACTAACTGCACACAGGATATAAACAGTTCGTGTACGTATACATCAGCGACACTGATGTATCAACGTAACACGAATACAAGGAAAATAATAAACGTGCTGGTATGCATATATATTGGCAATGAACCAATATATGATGCAAAGACCAGCAAAGTATCTTTAGAACAAGAAACACGATCTGGGGCTGAAGCGACAGCAAGACAGGCTTAAACTGAAGCTATGAAAACCCGAGGAGTCCTGCAGGAAGCAGATCTTTATACTAAGGTCATCCAATGGGAGCAGACATGCAGATTCCCACACAGGTGAATGATAATCAGTCACAAGCTGACAGCAGGGAAAGGCAGACAAAGCTATGCAGCTTGCATGGAAAGAGATCAGAACTGCCTGAGCTGCAGCACTACTACTTCCAGCAATACCGGCTGCTGCAGCAGCGATCATGACAGTACCCCCGCCCTTAAAGGCGGATACCAGATGCCTCTCAAAACTGACCTTCCCACGGAGACAACCTAACTGATAATTCATGATGACCGGGACAGCCCGGCAAGACCAAATTCCAGAATCAGTCATCACAAGACTGGACCCATCAGAACCAGAACCTACAGAACCATGCCCATCAGTACTACAAGTCTCAGTGTGACACCCATCAGAACCATGATTTCCAGAAGAAAGCCCCCCGAAGCTCTCTTAGCGATACCCACTGCCTTCCAGGGACCGTCCAAAAATGCCAAAGCCTTTGCAATGCCCACCGGAACTGTCTTTACCAACACAAAACCCACTGTTGAACCAGTCCAAGGTACCAGGACAAGCTTCCTCAGAGATCTCCCAGAACACTTTAAAGCTCCAAAGAGATCCCAACAGGTCAGAACGCCCTTTAGGCTCACATGGAGAACTATCAAGAATCCCCATGGAACCTATGGCAATTCCCGGGTTAGGGTTACAAGGACAAACATCAAGATCAGGGCTTTCAGGGACCAGAACCATCTCTGGGCATGCAGGCAGACTGGCAACATCAGAACATGTCTCCCCTAAGGAAGCATCCGAGTATGCTAACTCCTTAGACACACTTGGGCATTCTGGCACACAAAGCACATCTGGGCACACTGGCACAAGAGAAACCTCTGGGCATGTCAAGGAACTGTGAACCTCAGGGCCAGCCAAGATAGGACCGAAACCAGGACTGGACAAAAATTCATCATGACTAGACACTTCACAAGCACTGGACTCTCACTAAAGAATGCAGGAACAGACTTGGATGTCGCAGATTCTAGCAAGGTTATTAACAAATCAGGTTCATGGGCATAAACAAGACAGGACAAGTCTTCTGATGTATGAACTGAGCTAGATAGGGATTTCACAACTTCCTCTGGACTGGACAGAGACTCGTCAAGTACCTGGGATTGGGGCTCCAAAGTAGCTGCAAAACAAGTCAATATTACAGCATCCCCCACTGAACTGGGCAAATCTGAGGAATTCCCTGGACAGGAAGGGAACTCCGGAATCTCTGCCACACCGGCCAGAGAATCAGAATTTTCCAAGATACCAGGCAGGTTTTCAGGAACACTTACTAAATCAGACTGAAATTCTGAGACTTCTGTTATTTTGACCAGAGAATCAGAATTATCCATGTTACAGGGCAAGACTTCTGAAACATTCAGAGGACAGGGCTGGAGTTCCTCGGCTGTTACAACACTGGAGAGGGACTCAACAACATTGGTTAAAACAGACTGTGTACAGGGCAAGGTATCTAAGACACTTGCTGACAAGGACAATATTTCAATGACTTCTGCTTCCTTAGACAAAGATTCATCAAGTTTATTTAGAGTGGACTTTAATTCAAAGACAGCTGCTAAACAAGTGAATATTGCTGCAACACCCACTGAGGTAAGCAGTGCCTCAGAGTCTTCTGCTAGAGGGTTTGAAGTATCCAAAGTACTGGGTGAAGCATAAGACTCTCCGACCCCAGCTTCACTGGACAGGATCACTGAACAGTCCATATTGCAGGGCAAAACCATGGAAGCACCTGCTGGACAGCATAAGGATTCTGTGACCTGAGCTTCATAGGAGAGATCTACTGCACAATTCATGGTACAGGGCAAATTTACTGGAACATTTTCTGAACAAGGTACTAATTCTGCGATTTCAGGTTCACATAGCAGATGCTCTGAGCTATTCACGATACAGGGCAAATTTACTGGAACATTTTCTGAACAAGGTAGTAATTCTGCGATTTCAGGTTCACATAGCAGATGCTCTGAGCTATTCACGATACTAGAGCGAGGTGTAGAAACAGGAAGATCAAGACACAATGTTTGCGCATCTGAATCACCATTCATTTGTAAAATTGGGAAATTCAGATGCTGGGGTTCTGAGGTTTCTAGACTGGGACTCAGAAACTAATGTAGTGCATCTATTGGCATCTGCTGGATCAGACAGGAGTTGAACTTTATTAACACAGGTAATTTCTGCAGAAGTGTTTGCAGAGGCAGGCAAGATTTTTCTGGTGTCTGTTTCACTGAACAAAGACTCATGAGTACTGGCTAGACTGGACTCGGAAGTCAGCAGGACCTCTGGATTCTCTGCTGAGAAATTTGTGCAGGGCAAGGTTAAGAAAGTATCAGTGGCTTCTGTTTTACTGGGAAGTAACACTGAGTTATCTATGGTACAGGGTGGAATTGCAGGAACTTCAATTTCACGCAAAAAGAGCTCCGAATCACCTGCTGAATCAGCGAAAGGTGCTGAAGCAGGCGGGTCAGAACGCCAAATTTGCGAATTCGGAGTCACATAAAAATCATCCAAAATCAGTTCCCACACATCAATCAAAGGAGCCACACAGTCATACCTACACACACCAGTCTCTATTAGGTTATAGGCTGACTTAATGCATGCATTCAATACCATTTCACTTTTTGCACTGTAAAATTGACAAAATGAACTTGAATCATTCTTCCATTCACAGACCAGGGCTTCCATCTCTCCCCTCTCGAATGGAGGATCCTATGCATACTTAACAGCGAAACATTTAGGCTGATCACAGTTTGCAGATATGATTGTGGCAGGCACATGTATAGGGTTAATTAGCAGGTGATTGGCAGATTCCTTATTCTTAAGAATCTCCAATACCTGTAGCAAGTGTTGAACTGTAGTGTATGCAAACTTCCCTTGGTTCACAAATAAGTTGATTTGTTCAATACTCTGTAATATCTCCTCATAATCATACTCAGATAATTCTTTTAAACAAAAATCTTTATTTTCCCTAGCCAGGGAGGAAAGTTCATTAGTAGTTTCATAAGTCCATTTAACTCCCCTGAAAGACAATTGCATTTCATTATCTGTTAATGGCAGAATCTCATTATAGGTCTCAGTCGCTAAGGATAACGACTCTGCAGATCGGACACGTTTCTTAGAACGTTTGCGTTTTGCCTTAGACCCTGCTGCCTTTGGTGATTTATTCAAAGCTGCAGGAAAATTATCAGGAACACTCTCTGCTTGCTGATCATTTTTGCAAACAATTGAAGGGGAAGCTGATTGGCCTGCTGCCAGGAGTTCATTTAGAGGAAAAGGCAATGGATCTATGCGCAACCAGTTATGGATCACAAACGCTAGAAATTCCAGCGGTCTCTCTTTCAAATCGGAATGATTGAGAACATCAAATGCCCACTGAAACAATTGCCCTTTAAACAAAATATAAACTAGCTGGAGTGCCCAGGTTGAAACAGGAGTCGCTTGGAGATCGGGATTGGCCAGGAACCTGGCACATTCAGAGAAAAACTCATTTTCTGTTTCAGAGCTAAGTCCTTCAAATTTCTTAAAGGAACAGGAACCATAATTAACAGTGTCATACTTTCTGGGAATCCCCCCCACAATGGGGATTGGTAATGGGGTTTTCATAATGTAAGGCTTGGTGGTGTATTCTCCACAGTCAGCATGCAACGCATGAGCTGACATGAAGGAGGTACACACACTAGCACAAGGAAACAGGCTATCCCTAGTATAGTGGAGGGGAGGACTGACTCCAATACGAGATTGTGGCGCACAGAGCCGGTGCAGATCCGACAGCCACAAACAATACTTTTGCGATAACGTCTCAGCGCAAGGTAGCGCTGAGCGCATAAACCAGAACTGAGGAGATCAGGACAGGTAGACAGAATGAACGCTTGCTAGCTAGCCGCTACTTAGTGACAGCAAGCGTCCACAACAAGACAGACTGGAATGAGGCAGCCAATGCGTTGCAGCGATGGCGTGCCTCACAAAGACAGGACAGGATAGTCAGGAAATAGCAGGATCGAGATAAATGAACGTAACACAGACAAAAATACAATAAGCATGTTTTCCTAGTGTATTACAATTACAGCTATCAATGAAACTATTTGTAACGTCTGACTAACATATGTATATATCGGCAATGAACCGATATATGACATAAGCAGGAACTCTGACTAGGACAGGAGTAATACAGGGAACAGGACTCAGAAGGATTCGCTATCTCTTCGCAGAGATGAACGCAATCCACAAACAGTAACAGAACAGGATTCAGAAGGATTCGTTATCCCTTTGCAGAGATGAACGCAATCCACAAACGGTAACAGAACAGGATTCAGAAGGATTCGTTATCTCTTCGCAGAGATGAACGCAATCCACAAACAGAACCAGGAGCAGGGTAACTAACTCAGCACGGGTGATCACGATACGCGCAACCTACCAAAACATGCTGGAAAGCTGACTAACTGCACACAGGATATAAACAGTTCGTGTACGTATACATCAGCGACACTGATGTATCAACGTAACACGAATACAAGGAAAATAATAAACGTGCTGGTATGCATATATATTGGCAATGAACCAATATATGACGCAAAGACCAGCAAAGTATCTTTAGAACAAGAAACACGATCTGGGGCTGAAGCGACAGCAAGACAGGCTTAAACTGAAGCTATGAAAACCCGAGGAGTCCTACAGGAAGCAGATCTTTATACTGAGGTCATCCAATGGGAGCAGACATGCAGATTCCCACACAGGTGAATGATAATCAGTCACAAGCTGACAGCAGGGAAAGGCAGACAAAGCTATGCAGCTTGCATGGAAAGAGATCAGAACTGCCTGAGCTGCAGCACTACTACTTCCAGCAATACCTGCTGCAGCAGCGATCATGACAGTAAGAGATTATATTACCTATCTATTTTAATTAACATAACGAATGTAATTTAATGGCAGTATGTTTGTGTAGGCTGAAGTTCCCCTCACAAGTGCTCTAAACCCACATCTGAACTCTGGTCCCCTAACTTTCATGTCCTACCTCTCCCTCTAGATTGTAAGCCTTTGAGCAGGGTCCTCCTCCTTTTGTGTCCTACCTGATCATGCACCTCCCTTACTGTGAACCCATCCTATGGATCTGAGTGAACCTAACTTGCCTAATCTCCGTGCACCCATCCAGTGACTGACTAAGCATTACCTGGTACTCATACTGTGCTGCATGATCTGGTCTTTCTTGTATTCCTTTATTGTCATATTGCTGTATGTCACCCCTAAATCTTGTCTGCAACCTAAACTAATGTCCATCACTGCGTAATATGTTGGCGCTTTATAAATACAAGAAATAAATAAAAATAACTATGTAGGTCATGAGGGTATATTACGGGTATAAATACGGGCTTGCAATTATTGACGGACACAAAACCGAATGGGGACATAATTTAAACGTTGTAATAACCGGGACAAATGGGCAAATACAATATGGATTTTATTCACAGTATCACGTTTTACTTTAAAACTATAATGGCCGAAATCTGAGAAATAATGAATTGTTTGTTTTTTTCTTATTATTCCCGTTAGAATGTATTTAGAATAAAATAATTTTTAGCAAAATGTCCCACACAAAGAAAGCCTAATTGGTGGCGAAAAAGACAAGATATAGATCATTTCATTGTTATAAGTAGTGATAAAGCTATTGGCGAATGAAAGGGAGGAGCACTGAAATTTAAAAACTGCTCTGGTCCATATGGGGTAAAAGCCCTTACTAGTGAACTGGTTAAAAAAGTGGCATTTCCAAACTTTTTACTTTTTGCAGATGATATTAAATAAAAAAACGATTTACAGATATTCAGGACAGTCAGGAAGAACTGTACTTTAAGTTAAAAGGCTTTGAGTCTTACTTTGTTGTCCGTTTCCCCTCGGCCTGCTGTGAGTCCACCTGTAAGGGTGTACTAAAAGCAGGAAATCATAGCCAGCCACAGGTGCTCATCACAGCCAGAGGTCTGTTGTGGGGCATCTACCCGGAAACAAGTGATGCTGTGCACTTTTATTTGATTGGCTAATAATCACAGCACTGCTTCCCAAACAGGAAAATATGAGATGCTTTTTTGATTGAATACAAAGTGAAGAGACCCAGTTCTGAGTATGGTAACAGCAAACTGCCTCAGATCTTAATGGAACCAAGTGTTCTAAAATGACAATGTACACATAGGCCCATATGCAATTCACATTTTCACCTGAGTTTTCTCCTAGGAGATAATTTTTGAACTTCAATTTAAAATAACTTTCCAGCACTTTTCAACTAAAAAAGTACCAAAAAGTTGGAGTAAAAGGACTATCAGAATTATTTTGTGTATGTTCTTGCTTTCTGGTGGCTTAAAAGGCATTTTATTGATAAGTTTGAAAATAACACCTAGGAGAAAACTCAGGAGAAAAAGTTAATTGCATATGGGCCATAATGTCTAAGTAGCTGAGTAAACATGTTCCTACTTTTCATGTTAAATATCAGAGGCAAAAGCTTTAATTCATTGTGTGTAGATTTCAGCTACATTTGGAATGTCTCATTTGCAAAGGTATGAATCTCAGCAGTCTGACATGCTAAGAACAGTGTAATATTGAAGCAGAGTTGTATGAAAAGCCTGTCAGGTTTGACACACACAATTACAAATGTTTATGTTGCACATAAGATACATTTCCTCTGCTCTCTGCAGAGAGCACAGTCAGAGACAGGCAAAGCTTTCTCTCACACACACAGGGCTAACAGATGAAGTGTGAGGGAATTCCCCCTCCCCTTATGATTCACTCTGCTGTCAGAAATTAGATAAAAGTAAACAGAGATAAGAATTCAAATGTATACACCAGTACTTAGCGGCACTTCCCAAACATTTTCTATCTCAATTGAAAAAAAACATGTTAATCGATAGTGTTCTTTTAACTGGCTGAACTGGTAAACTAACTGGTAAGACCCATTAAACAAAACCCTCATCAGATGTAACAGGAAGCAGTGACATCCTTACTAGTGATGATACCTCCTCTATTTGGATACCTAGTATCTGAAATCAGCAGGGCATTGTTGTGTGGCTGGAGTAGACATTAGGGGGCAGTACTGAGGGAGTCATTTAAACACAGCCATGCATAAGTAAGCATACTGTCACGGATCACTTTTATTAGTCCCAAGCACGTCCTATTAATAATGGGCGTTAGGGAACCCTGTGCAAGAATAGCCGCCATCCCCGCGCACATGACTGTGACCCCACATGGCAACCCGTGCACACACCTGTGACCCCCTGCATGCGCGCCTGTCCATGTGCGCCCGTCCACAACCGCTGCCCAATCGCCGCGCATGCGCACCAAGAACCTGGCAGGGACACTGAAGGACGCAGCTACAGTTGTTTTATTATACACTAGCTGATTGCCCGGCGTTGCCCGGGTATGTATTTGGCTGGTGTTGGCTCCGCCCACTTTTTCTAACCATAACACACAATTACTCAATGACCAAGTTTGTGAGCTTTGCGGTCTTTGGTATCAATAATTTGCATTGAAATGAAAAAAATCTGATAGGCTGTTTGTGGCTCCACCCCCTTTTCTGAATTTTAACCCCAGTCACCCAATGACCAACTGTAGCAGGTTTGAGGCTCGTGCTATTACCAGTGCAGGAATGGCAGCAATTAAATATTCCCCTTGAAAAGCAATAGGTGAAGTTTGATTCACTTTTGTAGGCTCCACCCACTTTTCAGAATATTAATCCCAGTCACCCAGTGACCAACTGTGCAAAGTTTAAGAACCCTGCCATTAACAGTGTAAGAATGGCTGCAGTTTACATTTTCCCAGTGAAATTTGTATTTGTCTCCACCCACTGATGACCCGGTGTTGCCCGGGTGTGTATTTGAATGGTGTTGGCTCCGCCCACTTTCTAACCCTAATGCACAAACACTCAATGACCAAGTTTGTGAGCTTTGGGGTCCTTGGCATCAATCATTTGTATTTTCCAATAGAAATTAATCAAATCAGATAGGCTGTTTGTGGCTCCACCCCTCTCCAGCATTTGAACCCCAGTCACCCAATGACCAACTGTAGCAGGTTTGAGGCATCTGCTATTAACAGTGTAAAAATGGCAGCAATTTAAATATTCCACTTGAAAATCAACAGGTGAATGTTGATTGGCTATTATAGGCTCCACCCACTTCCCTGAATATTAATCTGGGAAAAGTTTGGGAACCCTGCCATAAACAGTGTAAGAATGGCTGCAGTTTACATTTTCCCTGTGAATTTTTTTGGCTCCACCCACTGTTTGAAATCTTGACATACAGTCACTCAATGACCAAGTTTGTGAGCTTTCGGGTCCTTGGCATCAATTATTTGTATTTTCCCATGAAACGAAACAAATCTGATTCACGGTTTGTGGCTCTGTCCCCTTTTCTGAATTGGAACCCCAGTGACTCAATTACCAACTGTACCAGGTTTGAAAAGTTAATTGTTTTTGGCTCCGCCCACTATTTGTAATCTTGAAATACAGTCACTCAATGACCAATTTTATGAGCTTTGAGGTCCTTGGCATCAATAAGTTGCATTTTATCATTTAAATTAAACAAATGTGATTGGCTGTTTTTGGCCCGCTCCCTTCAGAATTTAAACCCCAGTATTCCAGTGACTGACTGTAGCAAATTTTAGGCCTCTGCCATTAAGAGTGTAAGAATGGTAGCAATGTGAATATTCCCCTTGAAAATCAATAGGTAAATTTTGATTGGCTGTTGTAGGCTCCACCCACATTTCTGAATATTTATCCCAGTCACCCAGTGGCCAGTTGTGTAAAGTTTGGGAACCCTGCCATGTTAAAAATGTAGTTGTTGGCACCGCCCACTTTTTCTAACCTTGACATACAGTCACTCAATTATCAAGTTTATCAGCTTTGGGGTCCTTGGTATCAATACTTGGTATATTCCCATTGAAAAATAAACAAATCTGGCTGTTTGTGGCTCCGCCCCCTTTCTGAATTTGAACCCCAGTCACCCAGTGACCAATTGTACCAGGCTTGAGGCATCTGCTATTAACAGTATAAGAGAATGGTAGCATCTTAAATATTCTCTTTGAAGATCAAAAGGTGGATTTTTATTGGCTGTTGTAGGCTCCACTCACCTTCCAAAATCTTAATCTCATTCACCCAGTGACCAGCTGTGCAAAGTTTGAGAACCCTGCCATTCACGGTGTAAGAATGGCTGCAGTTTATTTTTTCCCAGTAAAAGTTGTTTTTGGCTCCGCCCACTTTTTGTAACCTTGACACACAGTCACTCAATGACCAAGTTTGTGAGCGTTAAGGTTCCTGGCATCAAAAATGTGTGAATGGAAGCAGTTTATCCACCAAGGAAATCTGATTGGCTGTTTGTGGCCCCACCCCCTTAGTGAATTCGAACCCCAGTCACCCAATGACTGACTGTAGCAAGTTTGAAGCCTCTGCCATTAAAAGTGTAAGAATAGCAGCAGTTTAAACATTTCGCTTGAAAATCAATAGGTGAATTTTGATTGGCTGTTGTAGGCTCCACCCACATTCTTGAATAGTAATCGCCTTCACCCAGTGACCAACTGTGGCAAGTTTGAGAACCCTGCGATTAACAGTCTAAGAATGGCTGCAGTTTACATTTTCCCATTTAAAATGAATGGCTGAAATTTGGCTGTTTTATGCTCCGCCCACTTTTCCTGGATTCGTAACCTCGGTCACCAAGTGACCAACTGTGCCAAGTGTGGGTACTCTGGCTTGATTACTGTGAGAATGGCAGCCTTTTACATTTTTTCCATTGACATGAATGGGTGAAATCTGATTTGCTGTTTGTAGTTCCGCCCACGTGTGCAGGGGGGGTGCGAGACCCCCAGAACATATCATCCCAGGTAGTAAGGGATCTGTGTACCAAGCTTCGTTGAAATCGGTCAAGCCGTTTTCGAGTAATCGCGGCACATACATACACACATACACATTTTATGTATATAGATTATGTTGTGATAGATTTCTGCCCAGGGTCACATTTTACCAAGAGCCTGATTGTCCATTCAATGGTTTCTTTCCACTCAGAAGTGAACTCTCAGTTTAGGCAGGGTTCTGGCATTACATATAACTTTCTTGATTTTATTGCAATAGATGCGTCAGTAGATGCAAAACGATGATAAAATCATCCAGATCCCCCACCCACCTGCCTCTTGTGTGACCATAATAGCCAAATAGTTCCACCAATGTGTCCCCATTATACCCCCCTAACTGCTGCCACCATTGTGCCCTTCATTGTTGTAGCTAGTTCCACCATTATGTCCTCCTAACTACCCCCACCATTGTGCTGTCCTAACTAGTTCCACCATTATGGGTCCCTAACTACCCCCACTATTGTGCTGTCCTAACTAGTTCCACCATTATGGGTCCCTAACTACCCCCACTATTGTGCTGTCCTAACTAGTTCCACCATTATGGGTCCCTAACTACCACCACCATTGTTCTGTCCTAACTATCACTACCATTATGGATCCCTAACTACCACCACCATTGTGCTGTGAGAAAACGCGGAAAAGCCGCCGCGTGTACTCAGAACAAGGCGGCTGATTCCACTTCCAACGCGGCGGTTGGCACGCGTAGGCCTACATCTAGTAGTATGGCCATACGCGGAGAAACTGCCGCATGCCTTAATAGCGGTGCGGCGGTTTCCGCATCCAGCGCGGCGGGTGCTTTACATCACATGTCTGGTGTGGCTGGGACTGATAGTCCTCACAGATTCAGAAGGACGCTCGCGCGCGCTGAGAGGCAGAACTTATATGACAGCCAGAAGGGAGTCAGCTGACCAAGCCGGTCAGCTGACGGCAGTACCACTTCCCATTGGTCCAGCACTTAGGGGAGGCGCTGGAGAGCGCTTTGCTATATATACTGGGTGCTGGTCATTCTCTGGTTGTCTGCCGTTGCGATCACTACGTGGTAGCACTCAGACCTGTTTGTCAGTATCTGTGTTATTCTCTAGACTAGTTCCAGGGTGTTGATGACTACGGAGCTCACACCCAAGACTAGAAATACAGTGTATTATCTGTGTTATCATTCAGACTAGTTCCAGGGTGTTGATGACTACGGAGCTCACACCCAAGACTAGGAATTAGCTTTACCATCCTGTTATACTTCAGACTAGTTCCAGGGTGTTGATGATCAAGGAGCTCACACCTATAGACTAGACATTGTTGATTATTTGTTATGACCTTCTGCTTTCCTGACCTCTCTTCTGATTCTGATTTGGTACTTCGCTATATCTGATATTCCGTTGCCAAACCTTGCTTGTCTTAGGATTCCGTATCAGTCTTTCCCTCTGTATCTGATCTGTCTGTCTGTTGCCGACCTGGCTTGTCCGACCTCGAGAACTATCTCCTCTGTTTAGAGATAGTTCACAGATCTGTCAGTGACACTCCACCATTGGTGTCACTCACACTCTGGTCCTTCCCATTTTCAGCCTGACTCCTCCCCTTGGGGAGCTTCAGGCTTTTGGAAGGAGCCTGTTCTTTGGGCAGTACCCTTACTGCCTTGCACCCTCAATACGGGTGCTCTCCTCAAAGTATTACTGTTGCACCAAACACTCTTATTACTCAGGTGTCCAGAGGTTAGAGATATATCTGATTATCGGTGATACTGCAGATCATCAATAATCGGGTATATATCTGTATTCTCAGTGATACTGCAGATCACCGATAATCAGATCCTCTCTGTGTTACACCGATCGTTACATGTGCTCTCCTAAATATCACCACCATTATGTCCTCCTAACTACCCCCACCCTTGTGCTGTCCTAATGTAACGATTGGTGTAGCAACACAGATGACTGATTATGTGTGATCTGCAGAATCACCAATAATACAGACGCTATACCTGATTATGTGGTGATCTGCAGAATCACCAATAATACAAGTATAGCTAACAGGATAGTGTATAGTGCTTGGTGCAACAGTAATAGAATAGTATAACTAGGCCTCACCAGAGGAGCTGATGGGCACTATCATACACAGATAGGATAATTTGACAGAACCTCACCAGAGGAGCTGGTGGGTACTATTAGAAGAACACCTCACCAGTGGCAAGGGCCCACAGATGAGTAGAGAGATCAGACAGGCTTAGTTAGGCACCTGAGAGACAGATACAGTTCAGAATCAGAAGGCAAGAGAGTAGTAAGTATTCAGGCAGAGGTTCAGCAACTAGATCAGATGGGCAAAGGCACAGAATCAGTAAGCAAGAGCAGAGTCAGAGGTTAGCCAGAGTCATACACAGAATATCCAATATACAGTAATACAATAATCCTAGTCTTGTGTGAAATCCCTGGTTTCCTCCCAGATCAAAGCACACCGGATACTAGTCTAAGGTCTGAGCGCTAACACGTATGTATTCGCAACCGCAGACAGGTTGCGAGTGAACACGGAAGGCTTAAGAAGCAGAGGATACCTCACAGCCGCACCCCCAGGAATCAGCCAATCATGAGCAGCTTGAGTCCCCTCTGACGTCAGCCGACCAGCAGGTCAGCTGACGCGCCTCCTCCCAGCATAAAGGTCCTGTCTACGCGCGCGGCCGTGTGATACCAGAAGCCTATGTGCCTATGACCATTCCGTCCTCGGCGTGCTAGACGCCGGCAGGACGGAAACAACCTCCAAGCAGGGAACCAAGGCGGCTGCGGAGACGCCCTGCATGCCTGCAGCCGCAGATGTTACACCTAACTATCACCACCATTATGGATGCCTAACTACCCCCACCATTGTGCTGTCCTAAATAGTTCCACCATTGGAGCTCCCAACTGTCCCTCCTTTGGAACCCAGTCCCTCTTTCCTCCTCGTTTGTCCCTCCTTCAAGACTGATGTAAAAAATATATACTGGAAAATGTATTTAATTTACTCTAAACTTTCTTTTCTTTTAAATTTAAATATTATTTTCAAATGTTAATATGAAGGAAAAGTAATGATGATAAAAAGGACCGGTGTGGTTTGAGTTATAAATTTACATATTTTTCTTATGAATTCTTTATCGTATGCTTGACTAAAAATGTAGTGGGGGCTTGACAAGGGGTGTGGTGGGGGTGTGGTTAGAGGTGTGGCAGGGGTGTGTCTTAAAGGTGTCCCTCTTTGCTATCTCAAAATGTTGGGCGGTATGCCCCATTATGGCCCCCTTCACTACCGTCACCCTTGTGTCCTCCATTGTGCTGTCCTAACTACTGCCACCATCATGTCCCCCTAACTACCACCTCCATTATGTCCTCCATCCTCGATCACGAGTCCCGAGGGCGGCACCTATACAGAGTCATGTGACAGGAAGTAATGGAATTCTCAGTGCTGCCACAACCACTGGCCAGTTTCCTTCCTGTGTATCTTTGGCAATTGCTGTGAGTGGAGTTTACACCCAGGATTATGTTTTTGGGTTGTTGAGGGAAACAGTCCTGGTGTGTACTTGAGTATATACAGTAAGTGGTCCACAGGGCGTATTTCCATATCAGGGCCAGTGGCATAGCTAGAGATCATGGGGCCCCATAGCAAAACGTTCATGGGGCCCTCAGATGTAGGCACTCTTAAATAATGTGTGTGTGTGACTCTGGATGTGACAGCTCAGGATGCAGTGTGTGTGTGACTCTGGATGTGACAGCTCAGGATGCTGTGTGTGACTCTGGATGTGACAGCTCAGGATGCTGTGACTCTGGATGTGACCGCTCAGGATGCTGTGTGTGACTCTGGATGTGACAGCTTAGGATGCTGTGGCTCTGTATGTGACAGCTCAGGATGCTGTGTGTGCGTGTGTGTGACTCTGGATGTGACAGCTCAGGGTGCTGTGGCTCTGTATGTGACAGCTCAGGATGCTGTATGTGACTCTGGATGTGACAGCTCAGGATGCTGTGTGTGACTCTGGATGTGACAGCTCTGGCTGCTGTGGCTCTGGATGTGACAGCTCAGGATGCTGTGCGTGACTCTGTATGTGACAGCTCAGGATGCCGTGTGTGACTCTGGATGTGACAGCTCAGGATGCTGTGTGTCACTCTGGATGTGACAGCTCAGGATGCTGTGTGTCACTCTGGATGTGACAGCTCAGGATGCTGTGTGTGACTCTGGATGTGACAGCCCAGAATGCTGTGTGTGACTCTGGATGTGACAGCTCAGGATGCTGTGTGTGCGTGTGTGTGACTCTGGATGTGACAGCTCAGGGTGCTGTGGCTCTGTATGTGACAGCTCAGGATGCTGTGTGTCACTCTGGATGTGACAGCTCAGGATGCTGTGTATGACTCTGGATGTGACAGCTCAGGATGCTGTGTGTGACTCTGGATGTGACAGCCCAGAATGCTGTGTGTGATTTTGGATGTGACAGCTCAGGATGCTGTGTGTGACTCTGGATGTGACAGCTCAGGATGCTGTGTGTGACTCTGGATGTGACAGCCCAGAATGCTGTGTGTGACTCTGGATGTGACAGCTCAGGATGCTGTGTGTGACTCTGGATGTGACAGCCCAGAATGCTGTGTGTGACTCTGGATGTGACAGCTCAGGATGCTGTGTGTGACTCTGGATGTGACAGCCCAGAATGCTGTGTGTGACTCTGGATGTGACAGCTCAGGATGCCGTGTGTGACTCTGGATGTGACAGCTCAGGATGCTGTGTGTGACTCTGGATGTGACAGCCCAGAATGCTGTGTGTGACTCTGGATATGACAGCTCAGGATGCTGTATGTGACTCTGGATGTGACAGCTCAGGACGTTGTGTGTGACTCTGGATGTGACAGCTCTGGCTGCTGTGGGTCTGGATGTGACAGCTCAGGATGCTGTGTGTGACTCTGTATGTGACAGCTCAGGGTGCTGTGTGTCACTCTGGATGTGACAGCTCAGGATGCTGTGTGTCACTCTGGATGTGACAGCTCAGGATGCTGTGTATGACTCTGGATGTGACAGCTCAGGATGCTGTGTGTGACTCTGGATGTGACAGCCTAGAATGCTGTGTGTGATTTTGGATGTGACAGCTCAGGATGCTGTGTGTGACTCTGGATGTGACAGCTCAGGATGCTGTGTGTGACTCTGGATGTGACAGCCCAGAATGCTGTGTGTGACTCTGGATGTGACAGCTCAGGATGCTGTGTGTGACTCTGGATGTGACAGCCCAGAATGCTGTGTGTGACTCTGGATGTGACAGCTCAGGATGCTGTGTGTGACTCTGGATGTGACAGCCCAGAATGCTGTGTGTGACTCTGGATGTGACAGCTCAGGATGCCGTGTGTGACTCTGGATGTGACAGCTCAGGATGCTGTGTGTGACTCTGGATGTGACAGCCCAGAATGCTGTGTGTGACTCTGGATATGACAGCTCAGGATGCTGTATGTGACTCTGGATGTGACAGCTCAGGACGTTGTGTGTGACTCTGGATGTGACAGCTCTGGCTGCTGTGGGTCTGGATGTGACAGCTCAGGATGCTGTGTGTGACTCTGTATGTGACAGCTCAGGATGCTGTGTGTGACTCTGTATGTGACAGCTCAGGATGCTTTGTGTGACTCTGGATGTGGCTACTGTGGCTCTGGATGTGACAGCTCAGGATGCTGTGTGTGACTTTGGATGTCACAGCTCAGGATGCTGTGTGACTCTGGATGTGACAGCTCAGGATGCTGTATGTGACTCTGGATGTGACAGCTCAGGATGCTGTGTGTGACTCTGGATGTGACAGCTCAGGATGCTGTGTGTGACTCTGGATGTGACAGCTCAGGATGCTGTGTGTGACTCTGGATGTGACAGCTCAGGATGCTGTGTGTGATTTTGGATGTGACAGCTCAGGATGCTGTGTGTGACTCTGGATGTGACAGCTCAGGATGCTGTGTGTGACTCTGGATGTGACAGCCCAGAATGCTGTGTGTGACTCTGGATGTGACAGCTCAGGATGCTGTGTGTGACTCTGGATGTGACAGCCCAGAATGCTGTGTGTGACTCTGGATGTGACAGCTCAGGATGCCGTGTGTGACTCTGGATGTGACAGCTCAGGATGCTGTGTGTGACTCTGGATGTGACAGCCCAGAATGCTGTGTGTGACTCTGGATATGACAGCTCAGGATGCTGTATGTGACTCTGGATGTGACAGCTCAGGACGTTGTGTGTGACTCTGGATGTGACAGCTCTGGCTGCTGTGGGTCTGGATGTGACAGCTCAGGATGCTGTGTGTGACTCTGTATGTGACAGCTCAGGATGCTGTGTGTGACTCTGTATGTGACAGCTCAGGATGCTTTGTGTGACTCTGGATGTGGCTACTGTGGCTCTGGATGTGACAGCTCAGGATGCTGTGTGTGACTTTGGATGTCACAGCTCAGGATGCTGTGTGACTCTGGATGTGACAGCTCAGGATGCTGTATGTGACTCTGGATGTGACAGCTCAGGATGCTGTGTGTGACTCTGGATGTGACAGCTCAGGATGCTGTGTGTGACTCTGGATGTGACAGCTCAGGATGCTGTGTGTGACTCTGGATGTGACAGCTCAGGATGCTGTGTGTGACTTTGGATGTGACAGCTCAGGATGCTGTGTGTGACTCTGGATGTGACAGCTCAGGATGCTGTGTGTGACTCTGGATGTGACAGCTCAGGATTCTGTGTGCGACTCTGGATGTGACAGCTCAGGATGCTGTGTGTGACTCTGGATGTGACAGCTCAGGATGCTGTGTGTGACTCTGGATGTGACAGCTCAGGATGCTGTGTGACTCTGGATGTGACAGCTCAGGATGCTGTGTGTGACTTTGTGTGTGACAGCTCTGGATGCTGTGTGTGACTCTGGATGTGACAGCTCTGGCTGCTGTGTGTGACTCTGGATGTGACAGCTCAGGATGCTGTGTGTGACACTGGATGTGACAGCTCTGGGTGCTGTGGCTCTGGATGTGACAGCTCAGGATGCTGTGTGTGACTCTGGATGTGACAGCTCAGGATGCTGTGTGTGACAGCTCTGGATGCTGTGTGTGACTCTGGATGTGACAGCTCTGGCTGCTGTGTGTGACTCTGGATGTGACAGCTCAGGATGCTGTGTGTGACACTGGATGTGACAGCTCTGGGTGCTGCAGCTCTGGATGTGACAGCTCAGGATGCTGTGTGTGACTTTGTGTGTGACAGCTCAGGATGCTGTGTGTGACTCTGGATGTGACAGCTCAGGATGCTGTGCGTGACACTGGATGTGACCGCTCTGGGTGCTGTAGCTCTGGATGTGACAGCTCAGGATGCTGTGTGTGACTCTGGATGTGACAGCTCAGGATGCTGTGTGTGACTCTGGATGTGACAGCTCAGGATGCTGTGACTCTGGATGTGACAGCTCAGGATGCTGTGTGTGACTCTGGATGTGACAGCTCAGGATGCTGTGTGTGACTCTGTATGTGACAGCTCAGGATATGTGTATGATTCCTGATTTGGCACTTCCGGATGCTCAGCCGTGTGCTCTGTGTCTGCGGTGTGGTAATCTCTGCTGCTCACACACGCTCCCTGTCTTATCATATTGATTACAGGTTAATGTGGGGGATGGGCTCTCAGTGGGGAGGCTGGGGGGCCGTCATCCAGCTGTAGGGAAGGAGGGGGGCTGGAATGATGAGAAGAACATGGAAGGTGTCGGCCCATCTTTGGGTGGGGGCAGGGAGGGAGGACGCCCGTCCGCACAGTCACGCCCCCCCTTCTTCTGTAACATGGAACTGTTGTCATGGCAACCTCTTTTGATGTGACAAGTGCTGTGATTGTGACGGAGAAGGCGATATTCTGGGGAGCTTACGGTGGCAGGGAGAGGGTACCAGACTCCCCCCACCCCTCACCAGCCTGCCGCTCCCATCCCTGTCCTCCATTGCCACTCTCCATCATTCGCTGAGTTCCCCTCGTAGCCCATCTTTTGTGTGCCGTCTCCCCTCTCGCCTGTCCAGAGGCTCCTCTCTGTTCATTCATTCCGTAAATTGGCTTTTCTGCCAGCCTGAAAAGCTTCATCCTGCTGCTGCCTCTTCTTTTCACTTTTCTCATCTGTCCGTTTCCCTTCTCCGCTCTCTTCATGTCCCCCCCCTTTATGTTTTATCTTCGAGCTGTGCCTCTCCCATTCCCTCTTGTGTCACCGTAGCCTGTCCCTGGGCATTGTGTGTGTGTTTGTGACATGAATGAGGCGTGGGGCCCAGCGTGTGAGTATTGTCCCCTCTTGCCCCCCCTAACATCCACCATCACCCCTCCTCCCCTTGGAGGACTCTGTACAGAGATGGCCCAGGCCAACCAGCAAGACCCTCCGCGCCCATTAGGTAAGTTTTGTGTGAGAACACTTCTCTCTTTTTAGTCGGAGGCCTCCACTCCCTTCGCGCTCTGTGAGAAGGTGGGGGTTATAAATTCTAAAAAGCATCGTGTTACTATTGATCTCTGTACGGCCAATTACATCATCATCGTCGTTGTCGGGTTTGTACGTGCTTTTTTCTTTCTCTCTCGCTTTGGAAGACGGAAAATGCATAATGTCAAAATCTGATCCTTTCGGAGGTGACATGGGGGCGATCTTGCCTCCTTTTGACCTTGAGAAACAAGGCATTAACCTCCATTCAGGTCCCCGTTTGGGTTGCAAACTCTGGTCTTAGGGTGGGATGCATTCGAGGCAATCTGACCGAGGAATCTTAGGGCTCTGTGATCAATCTCTATGCGGTGCGAAGGCCTAGCTAGACCGTCTCTTTAGATTTTATATAGTCGGGACTATTCTCACAGTCGACGGTGAGATCGCTCAGAGATTGTTCGATCGCTTTGCGACGGTAAGATTGCGTAGAGATTGTTCAATCGCATTGCTGCATGTGTGTGGTGCGAGGGTTTTATAACAGTTGGAGTGATTTTTTTGGAGGCACCTGCTGATATTTGAAGAGCCAAAAATTTTAGTAGACATCAACAATATCCAAGAAACTACTAGAGAGCAGATCTAGGGGTTCTCATTCAGGGCGTACTGGTAATTGTAGTCCCATAAAAGAGGGAGAACGTTAGATAACACGATTGGTCGAAAGTATGTAGAGAAAACTATCTCCTGGCGTGAAAGTTTCATTTCCGTTAACAGTCTGACCGTGTGTGTGCTTGGAGAGGTCAGATTGGCGCAGGTGAATGGAATAACTGTGTCTCTGATCACGCTGGGGAAGTTATTAATCATCAGAGCAGGGAAGTGGATGAAGGTGACATCCAGCAGTGTGTGGAGTACTAGGAGATGTACAGCGTCACAGGAATTGTGGGAAAATCTGGGATCGCTTGTCGGGAGCTTGCTGTTTAGTATAGGTAAAGCTGGGCCCACACCGGACAGCCTGATTGTACTGTCTCTATGCACTCAGGCCAAGAACAGGGCAGGATTTTTGCAATGGCCATGTAGGCTGTGGCCTAGTGCGGATGCTGCTAAAGGACAACTGTAACGAGAGGTATATGGAGGATGCCATATTTATTTCCTTTTAAACAATACCAGTTGCCTGGCTGTCCTGCTGATCCTCTACCTCTAATACTTTTAGCCATAGCCCCTGAACAAGCATGCAGCAGATCAGGTGTTTCTGACATTATTCTCAGATCTGACAAGACTAGCTGCACGCTTGTTTCTGGTGTGATTCAGCCACTACTGCAGCCAAACAGATTAGCAGGGCTGCCAGGCAACTGGTATTGTTTAAAAGGAAATAAATATAGCAGGATTCTGCATATGGAAGAGGAAGCTGCGAAAACCAGAGAAAAATTAAGATGAAATGGGGCTCTGAGCAAGATGGCAGTTTTTGCCCACCGCTGATGGTCACCTGGCTTTTTTAGTAAGATTTTGTGAGAGCTAGCATCCATCAGGCCCCTAGACTCTCTCCAGGCCCTAGGCAACTGCCTAGCTTCGCCTTGTGAATGATCCGGCTCTGGATGCAACACATAGAAGAGGGGAGAGGCTGCCTACAGAAGTCGGACATAAAGCAGAGGGCCCTGCTGCACATGGATGTTACCCGTAGAGGGGGAGGGGACACATGACAAAGGAAGGGGCTGCTGCATACGGAAGGATGGGGGTCCCCCTCCTTTCCACGTGTACCCCTTTTCCATAATGAGCCCCCCTTTCCAAGTGTAGTCCCTTTTCCACATAGAGACCCCCTTCCATGTTTAGCCCCCTTTTATATAGAGATCCCCCCACCACCTTCCATAGACCCCCCCCCCCCTCCTTCCATGTGCAGCAGCCCCCCTCCTTTATCTCTGTATGGAAGGGGCTGCACATGGAAGTGGGTGGGTCTCTTTATAAAAGAGGGAGGCTTGGCCAGGAAGTGTGCAATGTGAGGGCCAAACAAGTGAATATGAATGGAATAGATTGCCCGAACAGGTATTTACACTACTCAAGCTATCCATACACGGTAGATGCTCAGTAATTTTCCTGACTTTCATTTTCGTCAATATTTTGACTGAAATGGATTTTAAATACATTTTTTCTTCCATTGGATATGCTAATTGAACGGAATAATGGTCTAATCCATCAATAGAGTAGTAGATTCGATCACCCTGATGGAATCTGCAATAAATCTGTGCAACAACAAGTTTTGAGTTGTTTGACAAGTTCGACTTCAGAACTTTGTTCCCAATTCTTCCAATCAAATATGGCCGGATTTCTGGCGAGGTCACAAAGGCCAAGGCCTAGGGTGCACCAGGAAGCAAGGGGCGGACTGCGGGCTGGCACGCTCATGCAGTCAAGCTGCCAAACGTGAACTGTAGCAGTTGTGCAAGTGCCTGGGACTCGGGGAATGGGGGGGCAGCAAACGTGCCAGCTTATTGTCTGTGACCTGAGCTGTCACTCATCATCACCATTGCCTGCTGACTCCACCCTCTACTGAGCTCCATCCTATCAGAGGGGAAAGCATCGATTTGGCCCATAAATGGAATAAAAATTATAGCCATTCTGATCATTTCAGATATAATCGATCCATAAAACAGGTTGATAAAACGACTAATTGGTCATTTGTAGTCGATTGGCACCATCAACACTGTCCAAACCATCGTTTATCGTTCAGTTAAACTGCATCGTTCGATCAATAAAAGTGTGTGTGTGGTAGGGGGCTTGCTGCTTTTCAGGGGGCTGCTGGGGATAGCTTGAGCGGCAAAAAGTACAAATCTGACCCTGCGATCAGAGCCTAAATCTTTACACATGTGCAGTGCAGCAGAGGGTGTTCACTCCCCCTTGTCGCCGCATCTGACCACTGTGTTCCGCGTAGCAATCCAGCTCTCTGATACTTCCTCTCTCACAGCTGGAAAGTGTCTGAAAGATGGATTGTGACAAGGAACGCAGCGGGCAGAAGTGGCAAGGGTGAGCTAACAGCCCCGGACGCCATACACTTGTGCAAAGATTCAGGTTCTGAACACAACAATCTGGAACCACACTAGCAACAACATGTCTGATCATCAATATTGTAATTGATTGTAACCGAACATGCATCTTTTAAAACCATCAATCGGACCGGAGAATCAAGAATCTAGGCCTGGCAAGGAAGGGGCGGCAGTCGATCAACCGCCCATTGCCTGCATTGAGCAGTGCAATGCTATGGTTTGATTGTTTTTTAATAGATTAACTGCTACACAAGGTGTCAGCCACTGACATGTGTGGGTACACTCCCATTTGGTTGCATTATAGAGCAGTTAAAAGGAGCCAGCATTCGTCAGTTGGACGGCTGAAGGGCAAGGTAAATACCCTGATTAGCCATCCATGTGAAAAAGTCCTTATTTTTGTGCCTGTATCATCTTAAAGTGGACCTGAACTCTCGCACAGGACAGAAGGAAAACATAGAGAATGCACCCTGTATGTATTTAGAGAGGTTAGCCTGTCTAATTCACCCTCATCTGTGACTAATCACTAGTAGAGATGTGGCGAACGGTTCCCGAACCGTTCGCCGGCGAACATCTCTAAATCCATGGGCCTCTTACTACTTCCGGGTCGCAATGACTTGGAGTAGTACGCCTGCGCTGCCCGGCGGAGCGCGTCCTAGATCGTACTCCTGTTGCCGGGCACTCTCTGCGCATGTGCATGACGTCATGAGTGAGATGAGATGAAATGAGCACATGCGCAGAGAGTGCCCGGCAACAGGAGTACGATCTAGGACGCGCTCCGCCGGGCAGCGCAGGCGTACTACTCCGGGTCATTGCGACCCGGAAGTAGTAAGAGGCCCAGAGAGGTTCGCCAGGCGAACTGTTCGGCCCATCACTAATCACTAGTTGTAATTGGATATCTCAGCTGTGTCAGCTGGCTGCCTCGCCCAAGCAGCTAATTTGTAAACACAGGATGTTAACCCTATGTCTGCTTCCATGAAAGCAGGAAGAAGACACACTGCAGATGTATTGCAGAATTTGTATCAGCTGTAACAAAGAAATGTGTTTCTTTTGTTCTGTTATGCTGTTGCTTATCTTTTAGAGCAGAGAGGAAGTTCTGAGTTCAGTACCGGTTATAGCCTAGCCACACAGAACAACATTCATTTTATCCTGTTTTTCAATTCTTTGCTTGTGTAGAAAAAACAAATGTTTTACTTTTTTTTTGGGGGGGGGGGAGGGGGGGGATCCCCTTTTTTAAAAGTTTTCAGTCCGCTGTGGTAGAAGATTCTGATCAATTTTTCAAAAATAATTGAATAGTTTTCAGAGTTTTCAAACATTTTTTTTTCATCATGGGCGTAAGATCGAACAGATGTTTCAAAAGTTACAATCCACCAGAAAAATTACGCGTAATTCTCAAAGGAAAAAAGGAAAATTAAAAAAATTAGATCGTGTGTGGGCCACCTTTAGACCTTCACTAAACAGATACACTGAAATGCAAGTTCAGGGGTTCTAAAATGACTCAAAAACTAAAATAATTTGGCTCTAGCTTGTTAGGAAGATGTAGAAGAAGAGTAGAGGTTTTGTTATGTGACCGTTACCAGCAGGGCCGGATTTGTACTTTCCAGTGCCCTTTAGGTAGAGATAAGAAAGTGTAATTTACAGCTGCTGGGGTCAGTCTGACAGCTGTAAAGGAGAAGGTGAAGAAACTAACAGAGCTCACTGATGTTTGGGAATGCCTGCATTAAAATGCCTGCATTAAAACTCAACAGAGAGAGATGCAGGGATTGGGGAACTCTGGAATTCATCTATTAGTGCAGAGCAGGACGCTGGATGGCTGCGCTGCGGGACCAGAAGAGATGATTTACTTTGACATATGACCTCCTCTCTCCAAGTCCTGCCGCCCTTCTGAGTTTATCAGATTTTATCGCCCTAGGCCACGGCCTTTGTGGCCGGCCTTCCCAGAAATCCGGCCCTGGTTACCAGCAAAGGGTGAAACAGGAGCATCAATAGGCACAGCCTTTTACATAAACCTGTTTGTGGGAGGGGTAAATCTTCTCTGTTAGAGCATCTTTAGGTTACTGTATTACAAATGCGTGTTTATTTCTTCTCCATTAATATCAGAACTCTTTTCACCCCACAGCGCAGTAATGGTACCACCTACCCTCACGCCGCTCACTTTGGGGATACGTTCCGCTTTGTCCTGCTCATCTTTATTGCCTTGGCCTGTATAGCTGGCATTGTCATCGCCTCGGCTGTCATCTTCTGTCTCCGCCAACATGCCAAGCAGAGGGAGAAGGAGCGGCTGGCCGGACTTGGGCCCGAAGGGGGAGGAGACTCTACATTTGAGTACCAGGTAGACCGCCAGCTGTCTGTTCCCAGGATGCTTTGCCACAGATTTTAACATTAACCACTTCTCTACCACGGGGTTTTTTACCTAAAAACCACAGCAATTTTCACATTTAAGGGAGGCAAGGGTTAATGGGCTTAATGGGGGTATAATTTATTTAAAAAAAAACCTCACTGATGCTGATCAGTCACTAATGCTGTGTTCGTTATCTGAGATCCTCTCAGGAGAGATCTCAGTAACTGTAACAGCATAGAGACTGATGCAATGTTTACACACATTCTGCATGAATAAGCACTGTCATTGGCTTTGTGAACACATGTTCACATCAGCCAATCACAGACCAGCGGGTGCCCGACGCGTATGCCCGTCCGCGTGCACGCGAACGCGGACGCGATCGCGCACGCGAACGCGATCGCGCACAGCAGGAAAATAAACAGGAGTTGCCTATTTACGCCCCTGTGACTCAGGTGAATTTTAAAGGGGCGTAGATAAGCGTGGCAGAGGTTGTTAAGTGGTTAAACTAGATTTACAGCCGATGATCCTCCTGTTGTGGAGAGCTACCTATCAGTCTGAGCACTATGAGAGTCCAGATTCAGGAGTGCTCCAAGACTATTCCAATGTACAAATCTTACATTTCCTTGTGCAAGTCAAACATTGGAAAAAAAAAAAAGAAAACCATTTTTTTTCCACTTTAAGCACATCTGAACTTATATGGAGGCTGACAAATGTATTTCCTTTTAAGTAATGCACATTGCCTGGCTGTCCTGCTGATCTAGTCTAGTCTAGCCTCTAGTACTTTTAGCCACAGACCCTGAACAAGCATGCAGATCAGATGACTGAAGTGTGACTGGATTAGCTGCATGCTTGTTTCAGGTGTGTGATTCAGACACTACTGAAGCCAAAGAGATCAGCAGGACTGCCAGGCAATATGCATAGTTTAAAAGGAAATAAATATGGCAGCCTTTAAATCCCTTTCAGTTCAGGTGTACTTTAAAATGTAACTCAAGACACAAAAACGATTCTGTTTGCTGTTCTTTGAGCTTCAAAGAAAGTGTAATATTAATAACTTTCTCCCTCTTCCTCCTCTCTCACCCCCCTCCTCCTTCTCACTTCCTTCCTTTGTTTCTCAACTTTTCTCTCTCTCTCTCTCTCTCTCTCTCTCTCTCTCTCCACCCTATGCCTCTCCCCCCAATTTCTCTCCCTCTCTCTCTCCGCCCTATGCCTCTCCCCCCAATCTCTCTCCCTCTCTCTCTCCGCCCTATGCCTCTCCCCCCAATCTCTCTCCCTCTCTCTCTCCGCCCTATGCCTCTCCCCCCAATCTCTCTCCCTCTCTCTCTCCGCCCTATGCCTCTCCCCCCAACCTCCCTCCCTCTCTCTCAACCCTATGCCTCCCCCCAATTTCTCTCCCTCTCTCTCTCTCTCCGCCCTATGCCTCTCCCCCCAATTCCTCTCTCTCTCTCTCCGCCCTATGCCTCTCCCCCCAATTCCTCTCTCTCTCTCTCCGCCCTATGCCTCTCCCCCCAATTCCTCTCTCTCTCTCTCTCTGCCCTATGCCTCTCCCCAATCTCTCTCTGCCCTATGCCTCTCCCCCCAATTTCTCTCCCTCTCTCTCTCCGCCCTATGCCTCTCCTCCCAATTCCTCTCTCTCTCTCTCTGCCCTATGCCTCTCCCCCCAATTCCTCTCTCTCTCTCTCCGCCCTATGCCTCTCCCCCCAATTCCTCTCTCTCTCTCTCTGCCCTATGCCTCTCCCCAATTTCTCTCCCTCTCTCTCTCCGCCCTATGCCTCTCCCCAATCTCTCTCCCTCTCTCTCTCCGCCCTATGCCTCTCCCCCCAATTTCTCTCCCTCTCTCTCTCCGCCCTATGCCTCTCCCCAATCTCTCTCCCTCTCCGCCCTATGCCTCTCCCCCCAATTTCTCTCCCTCTCTCTCTCCGCCCTATGCCTCTCCCCCCAATCTCTCTCCCTCTCTCTCTCTCCACCCTATGCCTCTCCCCCCAATCTCTCTCCCTCTCTCTCTCCACCCTATGCCTCTCCCCCCAATCTCTCTCCCTCTCTCTCTCCACCCTATGCCTCTCCCCCCATTCTCTCTCCCTCTCTCTCTCCACCCCATGCCTCTCCCCCCAATCTCTCCCCCTCTCTCTCTCCACCCTATGCCTCTCCCCCCAATCTCTCTCCCTCTCTCTCTCCACCCCATGCCTCTCCCCCCAATCTCTCTCCCTCTCTCTCTCCCCCCAATTTCTCTCCCTCTCTCTTTCCGCCCTATGCCTCTCCCCCCAATGTCTCTCCCTCTCTCTCTCCGCCCTATGCCTCTCCCCCCAATCTCTCTCCCTCTCTCTCTCCGCCCTATGCCTCTCCCCCCAATGTCTCTCCCTCTCTCCGCCCTATGCCTCTCCCCCCAATCTCTCTCCCTCTCTCTCTCCGCCCTATGCCTCTCCCCCCAATGTCTCTCCCTCTCTCTCTCCGCCCTATGCCTCTCCCCCCAATGTCTCTCCCTCTCTCTCTCCGCCCTATGCCTCTTCACCCAATTT
Organism: Hyperolius riggenbachi; assembly: GCF_040937935.1. Classification (NCBI taxonomy): domain Eukaryota; kingdom Metazoa; phylum Chordata; class Amphibia; order Anura; family Hyperoliidae; genus Hyperolius; species Hyperolius riggenbachi. The sequence continues at coordinate 298,528,635 of NC_090652.1, forward strand.
CTTTTCCCCTCTCCCTCACTCTTTTCACCATTTCTCCCTCCCTTTCTCACATTCCCTCTTTGTCTCTGCCTCCCTCCACCACTTCACTCCCTCCATTTGCCCCCCCCCGTTTCTCTCTCCCCCTCTCCCATCTGCCCCCCCTCACCCCCCTTCTCTCCATCACTCTCTCCTTCTCACCCCTCCAGGACCTCTGCAGGCAGCACATGGCTGGGAAGTCTCTGTTTGGCCGCACAGAGGGAGGGAGCGGGGCCGCAGCAGAGAACTCGCGGGTCAGCAGTGTATCTTCGCAGTTCAGTGACATCCCACAACCCAGTCCCAGCTCACACAGCAGCACCCCCTCCTGGTGCGAGGAACCTGTGCAGTCCAACATGGACATCTCCACCGGTCACATGATCCTGGTAAGAGCACAGGGCGCACAATATACGCTGTAAAAGTTTTATAAACCGCGACATCCAATCAACTCTGCTCAGACAGAATGACAAGTCAAACTCTGATCGAGTGCTGGGAGCGGGTGTTCTGCTTTTCCTTTTCTTCAGCCCCAAACACTGATTTTACTGAAGAGGACCAGGCCTCTATGGTCAGTTCTGGTGAAGGATTGGTGGGTATAGGTGGTGCAATTGCTAAACTATACTTAAAGAGGAACTTAAATCAAGAATTGAACTTCATCCCAATCAGTAGCCGATACCAACTTTCCCACGAGAAATCTTTACCTTCTCTCCAATAGATCAACATGTTCCATGTTTGCCCTACGGTGCCCAGTACACCATACATTACCTCTCCGCGTCTGCCGCTGTCTTCCGTTAGGGAGGACAGCGGTGGGGGTTTCACTACGTTTGTTGATTATCCCAATATCGCTCGTTAGCGCCGCGGGACTGACAACGACGGTCCGACGTCTTACAGCATGTCTGACCGATTAATGCGACCAATTTTAGGCCCAATTGTTTCCATCGGCGAACGGGCATGTACTTGGCGGCACAGTTTTCATGTCACACACAAATAAACAAACACAGAACCTTTATATTACACTTTTCTCCTGGCGGACTCAAAGCGCTCTACGCGTTTTATAGGCAGTAGCAGTGTTAGGAAGTATTGCCCAAGGTCTCCTACTGAATAGGTGCCGGCTTACTGAACAGGCAGAGCCGAGATTCGAACCCAGGTCTCCTGTGTCAGAGGCAGAGCCCTTACCCATTACACTATCCAGCCACTCCTCTGATTCAGTTATAATAGTCAATCGGATACCAAGTCGCCTGATCCATTAGGAGGATGAAATAGTGGTCACTAACTAGCTTATAACTAGCTTATCATGGCCTAGGTCAGAGAGATTATATACTTGGGTGAACAACTAAGTTTTTACACAAATTGATTGAAAGAGGCGTCCTGGTGGTTTATAAAAGCACTTAAAAACAGTTTAGAATCGACAAAATATTTTGAGGTGGCTTACCTCAAAGAAACAAAAATCTTTGATGAAACAAAAGATTTTATTGGTAGCACAGGCAACGCGTTTCACGGGTCTGAGCCCGCTTCCTCAGGCCAAATAACAGTGCCAAACTACAAAGATATGGTCAGCATAGGGAGCCTGATTTTTAGGCTGCCTTTCAAGATATCAGAGGATGGGGAGTGAGTAACAGATTTTTAGAGGGAGTTCCAGAAGAGCGGAGAAGCACAGGAGAAATCTTGAATGTGGCAGGGGAAGGAGATGGCAGGGTGGACAAGGAGAGGAAGTCATTAGAAGAGCACAGCCTGCATGTGGTATAATATTAGATCACCTCTCACCAATGCTATATGTCCCCCCAGGCATACATGGAAGACCACCTGAGGAACAGAGACCGCCTCGCTAAGGAGTGGCAGGCGCTGTGTGCGTATCAGGCTGAGCCAAACGCCTGCTCCATCGCCAAGAGTGACTCCAACCTGAAGAAAAACCGGAACGCACAGTTTGTTCCCTGTAAGTGTGTGATTTAGAGGGGGGGGTGATGTTCCAGGGGACCTAACTTTGGCTGCTGCTTCCTTTAACTACAGGACACCAGTGGAAAGAATTGAGTGGATGCCAACTTTACTACCAGCTAGTTGCCCAGGCAGAAACATGCAGGGGTCCTGTTAGACACAGCATTGTTATTTGTCTCCTGGGCAGTAATGTGCAGGAGTCCTGTATCTCTCTGAGCATTATTTGTCTCCTGGGCAGTAATATGCAGGAGTCCTGTATCTCTCTGAGCATTATTTATCTCCTGGGCAGTAATATGCTGGAGTCCTGTATCTCTCTGAGCATTATTTATCTCCTGGGCAGTAATATGCAGGAGTCCTGTATCTCTGAGCATTGTTATTTGTCTCCTGGGCAGTAATATGCTGGAGTCCTGTATCTCTCTGAGCATTATTTAACTCCGGGCAGTAATATGCAGGAGTCCTGTATCTCTCTGAGCATTATTTATCTCCTGGACAGTAATGTGCAGGAGTCCTGTATCTCTGAGCATTATTTATCTCCTGGGCAGTAATATGCAGGAGTTATGTATCTCTCTGAGCATTATTTATCTCCTGGACAGTAATATGCTGGAGTCCTGTATCTCTCAAAGCATTATTTATCTCATGGACAGTAATATGCAGGAGTCCTGTATCTCTCTGAGCATTATTTATCTCCTGGGCAGTAATATGCAGGAGTCCTGTATCTCTCTGAGCATTATTTAATTCCTGGGCAGTAATATGCAGGAGTTCTGTATCTCTCTGAGCATTATTTAATTCCTGGGCAGTAATATGCAGGAGTCCTGTATCTCTGAGCATTATTTATCTTCTGGGCAGTAATATGCAGGAGTCCTGTATCTCTGAGCATTATTTAACTCCCGGGCAGTAATATGCAGGAGTCCTGTATCTCTCTAAGCATTATTTAACTCCCGGGCAGTAATATGCAGGAGTCCTTTATCTCTCTGAGCATTATTTATCTCCTGGGCAGTAATATGCAGGAGTTCTGTATCTCTCTGAGCATTATTTATCTCCTGGGCAGTAATATGCAGGAGTCCTGTATCTCTCTGAGCATTATTTATCTCCTGGGCAGTAATATGCAGGAGTTCTGTATCTCTCTGAGCATTATTTATCTCCTGGGCAGTATTATGCAGGAGTCCTGTATCTTTCTAAGCATTATTTATCTCCTGGGCAGTAATATGCAGGAGTTCTGTATCTCTCTAAGCATTATTTATCTCCTGGGCAGTAATATGCAGGAGTTCTGTATCTCTCTGAGCATTATTTATCTCCTGGGCAGTAATATGCAGGAGTTCTGTATCTCTCTGAGCATTATTTATCTCCTGGGCAGTAATATGCATGAGTCCTGTATCTCTCTGAGCATTATTTATCTCCTGGGCAGTAATATGCAGGAATTCTGTATCTCTCTGAGTATTATTTATCTCCCGGGCAGTAATATGCAGCAGTCCTGTATCTCTCTGAGCATTATTTATCTCCTGGGCAGTAATATGCAGGAGTTCTGTATCTCTGAGCATTATTTATCTCCCGGGCAGTAATATGCAGGAGTCCTGTATCTCTCTGAGCATTATTTATCTCCTGGGCAGTAATATGCAGGAGTCCTGTATCTCTCTGAGCATTATTTAATTCCTGGGCAGTAATATGCAGGAGTTCTGTATCTCTCTGAGCATTATTTAATTCCTGGGCAGTAATATGCAGGAGTCCTGTATCTCTGAGCATTATTTATCTTCTGGGCAGTAATATGCAGAAGTCCTGTATCTCTGAGCATTATTTAACTCCCGGGCAGTAATATGCAGGAGTCCTGTATCTCTCTAAGCATTATTTAACTCCCGGGCAGTAATATGCAGGAGTCCTTTATCTCTCTGAGCATTATTTATCTTCTGGGCAGTAATATGCAGGAGTTCTGTATCTCTGAGCATTATTTATCTCCCGGGCAGTAATATGCAGGAGTCCTGTATCTCTGAGCATTATTTATCTCCTGGGCAGTAATATGCAGGGGTCATGTATCTCTGAGCATTATCTCCTGGGCAGAAATATGCAGGAGTCCTGTATCTCTGAGCATTATCTCCTGGGCAGTAATATGCAGGAGTCCTGTATCTCTGAGCATTATTTATCTCCTGGGCAGTAATAAGCAGGAGTCCTGCATCTCTCTGAGCATTATTTATCTCCTGGGCAGTAATGTGCAGGAGCCCTGTATCTCTCTGAGCATTATTTATCTCCTGGGAAGTAATATGCAGGAGTCCTGTATCTCTGAGCATTATTTATCTCCTGGGCAGTAATATGCAGGAGTTCTGTATCTCTCTGAGCATTATTTATCTCCTGGGCAGTAATATGCAGGAGTCCTGCATCTCTCTGAGCATTATTTATCTCCTAGGCAGTAATGTGCAAGAGTCCTGTATCTCTCTGATCATTATTTATCTCCTGGGCAGTAATATGCAGGAGTCCTGTATCTCTGAGCATTATTTATCTCCTGAGCAGTAATATGTTAAATCCTGTAACTCTCTGAGCATTATTATTTTTCTCCTGGGCAGATGACCACGCACGTATAAAGCTAAGAAGTGACAACAACACCTCCCGGAGTGATTACATCAATGCCAGCCCCATCGTAAGTAAATCACTGCCTCCTGTAACATCAGTCTCTATCCACCATGTTGTTCACACAGGCAGCAGTGCACACAGAGGCACTACTGCTGCCCACGGCATGGCGCAGACTAATTTAGCACAGGCTAATAGTGCAGATCATCTCCACAACTTAAACGTGCACCTGAACATGTTTTCTATAGGGGACCACATTGTACCATGGATGTTACTCTAATGAAAGGGATGCCCAGGCAGCGACCGGGAAGAGGCGGGGAGAGCAGACCTCACCATTAAGCACCACCCCCGGTCAGACTTATATTTCAATGAAGGCACAGTTGGGCTGGTGCCATGGGTGGCGCTTGGAGGGGGGTGGCAACCTAGCTGCTATTATTTTGTTTTTTTTCCCCTATTTTAAGTTTTTTCTCCTATTCTTCTATCGCCTAGCTTGCATCTGTTCTCGTTGCATCATTCATGTCACAAATTTGGGCTTCCTATTGGAAAATCATGTGGACAATATGAATAAATATGAATTTAGTGGGGGCATTGAAATAAGCACCCCTATTGGTATATACCAATGGATTTTTCTGACCGAATCCTATTGGTCCTCATTCTAATGAACTGCGGACAGGTGACCTGATCAGTATTGCAGTACTTGGATGGAGACGCCCGGAGTGTAATATCCTGGCTACAGTAACTTTAATATTAAAGTATAGTAAGGAATGGTACTCCCTTACTTCTCTAGTAGATTTCACATCAGTCAACTGGAAAAAAGTTTTTACCCAATGCACAAGTTTAGACAACGCGTTTCGCGAGAACTTGCCTGCTTCCTCAGGTCACCTAAAGCAAAAAATCAAAATGTGCCTTATTGTCTACTGCTATGAGCGTGAACACCTCAAAGTCCTTAGTCTCTTAGGCCCGGTGCACATCTGCGTTTTTTTACGAAGCCGACCGTACGGATCCGGACATCATGATCAGGTAAAAACTGACGGTTTCTCAGCCAGTGTGCTGTAAACTGTCAGTTTTCTATTTATTCCTATGTAGCTGCAAAACCTTCTGTTTCCGTTACGCTGCGCGAAACGGTCCAGAAAATTGGGTCCTGCAGCATTTTTTTTGTCCGGTAAGCAGAACGGACAAAGGAACCGTACAAGTGGATGGATGTGAACGGATCCATTGGTTTAACATTGGATCCGTTCGCATACCGGACTGTTTGTACAGTATACATTCCACTCACCTTCCGCTCTAATGTGAACCGGGCCTTAGACGCAGTGGACAATAAGTCATATAAAAACTTTTGGTTTGAACTCACCTGAGGAAGCGGGCATGTACCCATGAAATGCATTGTCGAAACTTGTGCACTCAATTAAAAAAAAATGTCCTTGACTGGTATGAAGTCTACTAGAGAGGTAAGGAATTGCCTCTCCTTATTATTCTTTTATATTAAAGTTACTGTGGCTAGGATATTACACTCTGGGCATCTCTGTTCCAGTACTGTATTTAGTCTAGGTTTCCGAACCCCCACCAAATCTTACTTAAACAGCTAGGTGACCATCAGCTGTGGGCAAAAACTGCTATCTTGCCTAGGCCCCAATTTAATCTTAATCCTGTGTGAACATATCATTTAGTGAACATATCCTTTTTGTGCCGTTACACCATGAATCCTCCTCGTCAAGTTGCAATAACATGTTTCTTTCAGATTGATCACGATCCGCGTATGCCAGCGTACATCGCCACGCAGGGACCGTTGTCACACACCATCGCCGATTTCTGGCAGGTGAGTTAATTAAAATAACGCACAATATGCAAAAGTCTAAGCAAGACAAAAAGGGGTTTTAAAGGAATAATTTCACTCTTTATTCTTCAATCACAAGTCTTGCAAGTTGCGGATACAGGATGTAGACATGATCAGAAGTCCAATTCAACAAAAAGATTGCCTGACACGTGTTTCAGGGCCAACAAGCCGCTTCTTCAGAGTCACACAACATACATAAGCATCAAGTACAGGTCATGGAATGGATACCCAAACCGAAATCTGTAACCGCAGAGTGTAAAAGCACTCTACGCTGACTCCATGCTGGGGGACAGTCTTGCTTAGACTTTTGCATATTGTGCACAATCTTGGGGTGGAACTGAACTGTTTGCATTTTATCTTGGTTATCTTGCTTAAAGAACAAGCGACACCCATGCTAACATAGAAATAAAAAACACATATATAAGTAGATAAATACTACTTCTACTTATATAACATATGTATTTTGCTATCCACGTAATGATTCCTGTGAATTTTATAAAGGAAAAGCAGAAAATCCTATTCTAGGCAGTGGCCATCTTGCCAAGCTAATGCTGACATCATATCCTTAGGGCCCTTTTCCACTAGCAATCGCTAGCGTTCGTGCTAAACGCTAGCGATTGCTGAAACGCAAGTGCAGGAAACTTCCCGGCGATTGCGTTCACGATTTTGCTATGCAATGCACTGCATAGCAAAATCGCGGCAAAGATCGCTCCGCGGTGCGATCGCGTTTGAGTCAAAAACGAATCGCGGTAGTGGAAATTACCTACCGCGATTCCTATGTTAAAAAGCAATCCGTAGCGATTTCAAAATCACTAGCGGTTTGCGATTTTGCGATTCAGCATCGGAATCGCCGCTAGTGGAAAAGGGCCCTTACTCTTGTTTTCCCCCCTCCCTTCTCTTGCTCATTGTGTATTCATTAGCTGCCCTCCTCCCAGAGTCTTCAGACACTCCCACTGAGGTGTATACTAACAACTGCACTGTCTTTTTTTTAATTAACACATCCAATAAGTCAACTCAGCCTTGCTTGTAAACACAAGTAATCAGAGGGTGTTTCTGATAAGCAGCTAGGAAGGGAAATAAATGGAAGAGGAGGAATATATTATAGATAAAAAGAACTCCCAGCATTCAACTCTTTGGCACTGTTTGGCACTATGGTCAGCGCTCCTAAAGTATGTGATAACTCCAAACCATAACAGCAGAAAAAGTTTTGCAAGTTTTGAATGCAGGATTAGCATCTTTATCACTTAATACACTCAGACCAGTTGCTGTTTAAATTTTATTTTTATGGTGACAATCCCGCTTTAATTGAAATAACGACTGACTACCGCAGAGTGTTTCATTGCAAGTTCTGTGTAATGTTCAATGCGTGTTACTGGTTTTTAGAGGGGATATATAATCTTTTCTATTCATTTTTGGTCATTTCATAGGCTGTGTGCTAAATATAGATTTTTTTTATAAATGTTTTTGTATTTTTTTTTTAAATAAAAAAAAATAAAATAATGAAAATAAGACCGATTCCCGAGATTTATGCATGAAATCTGTCGGGAATCGGCCTTATGTAGCCACATCTGCGGCCTCCGTCGTTGCCCTCCTAATGTAAATGAGACCCCCGCCCGTCCATTTTTTACCTTACTTGTCCTGCGCTGTAGTCCCCATTCATCTTCTGCATTGTGGGCGGGCTTGTGACGTTAAGCATTTGGCGCGTATGTGATGTCACACACGTGCCACGTGTCTAACGGAAGCCTGGTGACAATGCGTATGATCCATGGGGACCAGCGGACAGGTCAAGTATTAAATGCTTGGGCGAGGGGCACATTCACATTAGGGAAAACAGAGTCGGGGGTTTCATTGTGTAAACATTTGCAAGTCTTGGCTGCGATAAATAGACTGAATGCTAATGCCTTCGCTTTGCTCGTAGATGGTTTGGGAAAATGGCTGCACCGTCATAGTCATGCTGACGCCATTGGTGGAGGACGGAGTAAAGCAGTGCGACCGCTACTGGCCTGATGAAGGTTCCTCTCTCTATCACATCTATGAGGTTGGTTATCCAGCAAATGAGGCACAGGGAGTACAGAGTGGCCATCAGGGCGTGGATCGCTGATGCCCCTTGTGTTGGGAAGAGGAAGTTCACTTTCAGGACACTGTCATTTTATCTCCTCCCTACAGGTGAATCTCGTCTCTGAACACATCTGGTGTGAAGATTTCCTGGTGCGCAGCTTTTACCTGAAGAATGTTCAGACCCAGGAGACAAGGACCCTGACACAGTTCCACTTCTTGAGCTGGCCAGCAGAGGGCATTCCCAGCAGCACGCGCCCCCTGCTTGACTTCCGCAGGTGAGCCGCACCCTGGCAGCTCTGTGGTTCTAACCCTGCCTCACTGTGTTCAGGAATAGATTTAGCTGGGATACCCCTATAAATGACAATACAGAAATACTGACACAAGCATTGAGGCTGATTCATTTCAGTGAAAAAATGTGACCAAAAGTTGCCCAGAGTAACCAATCAAAAATGAAACCTGATTGGTTGCTCTGCTGCACTCCTACTCTAATAGGGCACATGCCTTTATAAATCAGGCTCACTGAAATAGTATGACAGTAGAGCCAGGGCACTATCTGAACAGAGTTTGTATGTTCTCCCCGTGTCTGCGTGGGTTTCCTCTGGGCACTCTAGTTCCCTCTCACATCCCAAAAAACATACAGATAAGTTTATTGGCTTTCCCCAAAATTGGCCCTAGACTACAATGGAAGTATGACTATAGTCGAGTTTAGTTTGTGAGCGTCTCTGAGAGAAGTCAGTGACATGACTATGTACTCTGTACAGTGCTGCAGGAGATGTCAGTGCTATATATATACATAATAATAATATGGTAGGACATTAGACTATGACTATGGTAGGATTAGAGTGTGAGCTCCTCTGAGGACAGTCAGTGACATGACTATGTACTCTGTAATGTGCTGCAGGAGATGTCAGTGCTATATATATACATAATAATAATATGGTAGGACATTAGTATGACTATAGTAGGATTAGATTGTGAGCTCCTCTGAGAACAGCCAGTGACATGACTATGTACTCTGTACAGTGCTGAGAAGATGTCAGTGCTATATAAATAATAATAATAATATGGTAGGACATTAGTATGACTATGGTAGGATTAGATTGTGAGCTCTTATCAGAAATTGTTTTATCTTAAAATTGAAATCCTCCAGCTTGACACCAATTCTGTCTTTGATGTCTCTAGATCAAGGGTGTCAAACTCAAATACAAAGTGGGCCGAAATAGTACACTGGGACCTAGTCGCGGGCTATTCTCAATGTTTACTGTCCACCTTCCTCCTTTATAAAGTTCCCAGGTGGCCCCTCTCCCTGCCCAATACAGTTCCCTAGTGTTTAGTGCTTTCCCCACCCTCCCCATATGGCTTCCCAGTAGTTCTGGATGGCTTCACCTCCAATATAGCTTCCCTGGTGGTCTAGAGTGGGCCACACATAATGCAAAGTGGGGAAACCACTTGGGGGCCAAATTTAATGGCTCTGCGGGCCAGAGTTTGACATGTATGCTCTAGATAATCAAGTCACAGTCATGTCTTTCTTTTACCTCTTATCTTCTGTGCTCATGATAAGCCCTTTGAGCTTAGTGAATAGAAAAAAAAACAACTGTTATTGAGAGAGGAAATAGTACACTCCCACACAGACATTTTCCGAGCTCTGAGATAATTATGCTGTTCTGATTTGGATGAAGTTTGCATAATCTTGCATCAACTCAGAACTTTTTGCATCTCATTAACCATCCCTATTCAGCATCTCTCACTGCAGCCTGTGGAGATGCAGCAGCCTTTATAATGTGTTAACTAAACTGCTGTCAAAAAAGGAGAAAAAGTAGTTCCCTAACAAACCGCACCACTCAACCATATATTCAAATATAATTAACCTTTATTGAGTACAAAAGATATTAAAAACACTAAAAACAATAGACAATGGAGCACATAGTACTATACATCATTATATATATCCACAATATAGCATAATTCCACAAAGCCTGTATAACTCTCTTCGTCTTCGAAGCTGCGCATTGTAGGCAGCGAATCGCGACGGCGTTGAGGGGCACACCATCCTTCCCTGCCTATCCCTCCTTATCCTCGGTAAGCTGCAGCCTCTTATCTTTTTCTTATAGCACTTTGCACTGATTACTATTTTCTTATTTCCGCACGGTGGCTTCATACTTTGACTTATTGGATGGTATCTATACCACATTACTTTTTGATGGCACTTTGCACTTTATAAAACCAGTTTTTTACACTTGTTACTGCCTTACACGCATGTGGCTGTTAACTGCTGGGGGTCTTTTGACTCTATTCATACATATGATTGTTATATGGTACTATTTGACTACATAGAGGAGGAGTTATACAGGCTTTGTGGAATTGTGCTATATTGTGGATATATATAATGATGTATAGTACTATGTGCCCCATTGTCTATAGTTTTTAGTGTTTTTAATATCTTTTGTACTCAATAAAGGTTAATTATATTTGAATATATGGTTGAGTGGTGCGGTTTGTTAGGGAACTACTTTTTCTCCTTTTTTGACATGTATATACAATTATAGTTCCTTTCTGCACACTCTGAGATTTACCCATATTTATGGTAGAGTGGATGGTGCTTGCCCAAAATTGTTGTGATTTTAACTAAACTGCTGCTGATTTACACTGTGAGCTGAACTCACAAGGAGGAGGCTGTATATCATGTGACCTGTGGTCCTGTAGCAGCTTCTACTCACTTTCATAGCTGTTTTTACATAAGGTGAGCTCCTCCCATGGACACACCCTCTTCAAACTCAGCACCAGTCAGCCTTTCAGTTTGGGTGCAATGCCTGCAGCTGCATAGGAAGTCATGGGAGATCTATGGGCGGGCATTCTTGTAAAGGCTGCTGTTTTTTAAGAGATGCAAATTACAAATATATTTTTGGGTGAATTACTTACATTGAGACCAGGTTATATTACCCTTTTAACTAAAGTATTACTTTTAACAAGATTTGAAGAAAATTGTACTGCATTGCTGTCCTCTCTGTGCCATAGTTTTGCATGTATGCCTGCTGACTTTTTTCTTTCCCCAGTGAGTTTGAATGAGTTTTGCTCTGCCGATGCCCCACCCACGGTATGTTTATTGTGGGTGTGGCCTATAATAGCAATCTCTGACCTCTCCGCTGTCCTTCTTCCTCCTGTCTGATTACGTGGCTGCCCATGTCATTTTTGTGATTTGCAGCTTGTAATTTTGGTCTCAGTTGCATAGTCACAAAAGTGATCATGAGCAGGTGGGACACGCCTCCTTCGCAGTCTCCTCCCACTGTTCGTCCACTACTGTCGCTGCCAGCAGGTGGCGCCAGCCAGCCTAACAGAGGTAGATGAGGGATATAAGGAGTTGAAACTTTTACCTTTTTTCTGCATTTTCAGTTTCCTGTTACTTTTATAGCTTTACCAGGCAAGTATTTTTTTTCTATTTTATTTCCAGTGTGTGTATTGCACCGACACATCGTGCAGAGCTTTGTAGATTCTGTTCATTGTTTCAAATCATTCACTGTCCATAAAAGTGTGCAGAAGCTGTATTACAGAGATCGTCACTGTGATACTAATAAATAATTCAGAGTTGATGTGAACTTTATGCAAATTTCTGTAGCTTAGAAATGGAGCAATCAAGTACACCCACTGCGGCATTTGCTTGTTCTACTTCAGAGCTACGTGCATTAGCATAAATTAAGCATAACATTTGCATCAACTTAGAATGACTAACATATCATTGACCATCCCTAGTGACCACATATTGACAGTTAGGCCTGGTGCACACCGAGCGTTTTTTGTAGCGATCAGCAAACCGCATCCGCCTGTGATAACGCTTGGCTAATGTATTTCAATGGGATGGTGCACACACCAGCGGTTTGAGGTTTTTAGCAAACTGCAAACGTGCCTCCTGCTGCACTTGTGCGGTTTGCAGAAGCGTTTCTGCCTCAATGTAAAGTATAGGAAAAACGCAAACCGCTCTGTAAAAAAAGCTAGATCAGATCGGTTTTCCAGGCGTTTGTGTTACAGTAGCTGTTCAGTAACAGCTTTACTGTAGCAGTATTTATAATCTGCTGCACAAAAACGCTCCCAAAAATGCTAGGCAATGTTTAGAAAACGTCTCTAAACATGCCTAGAATCGCTCTGAAATCTGCTCCAAAAACCGCTAGCGTTTTGAGGATCTGCTAGCGGTTGTGGTGTGCACTGGGCCTCACATGTAGTCCCCGGTTATTAACGAACGCGATAGGGACTGTAGGTTCGTTCTTAACCTGAATCTGTTAAGTTGGAACAATGTGCCATCTCTGTCCCCTGTACCTCCTCTGTGCCTCCAGTGTCCCCCTCTGTGTCACCTCTGCCTTCTGTACACGCCTATACAAGTTTAAGGCTAGTTACACACCAGGACGTTGCGTTTAGGGGACGTTATAGGGCACATAACATGCCCCTAACGCAACGCCTGGTGCTCTCTGTTGTGGACGTCGGAGTGAGCCGCGTTGTGCAGCTCACTCTGGCGTCCGTGATGCCGTGATGCGTACTCTTGGACGCATGCGGCATCACGTGGTCCCGCCCGGCCAATCGCCGCACAGAGCGGCCGCTCCAGGAAGTAAACCTTGCACATCACTGAGTGCAGTAAATCTTAATTAGCCATGTGGCTGGCCGCTCTCCCCTCCTCCCCAACATGACTGAGCATGTGCAAGCAGTCTAACGCGGCTTAGCCGCGGAGAACACACAGCATGCAGCACTTTGCTGCGTTACAATGTAACGCAACGTGGGCCGTGTGAACAGCCCACTTGTGTTACATTGCTGTGCGTTGGGGGAGCGTTACAGGCTGCACTAACGTGCGCCTGTAACGTCCCTGTGTGCAAGGAGCCTAAAAGCCATTTTTTCTTTGACATTTTTAAAATTGATTTTCTCAAAAACTACAAGTCCAATTTGAACATTTTTTTTGGCTTGTTCCCATGGAAACACTGAATCCATGCCGTTCGTATCGGCGGGCAGGGCCGGATTTCTGGCAAGGCCACATAGGCCATGGCCTAGGGCACCAGAAGTTTAGGGGCGGCTCAGTGAGTGGCAGTAGAGCTGTTCTTTGTCTACAAGGACAGCTTTAACCTTTCAACTCACTGTCCTGTACTTGTGATGTCTCTGCAAGATATGTAAGCTCTATCCTGCAGGTACACATCAGCCTAACTCTCATGGTGACACATTGGGTCCATCATTAAGGAGATGGCAAGCATACCATAAAAGTTCAAAACATAACATATAATCTATACGCATATTCAGGGGCGTAACTAGGCCCTACCGGGCCCCCTGCAGATTTCCAGAGCGGGCCCCCCCCCTCCCCTGGGGCCCGCTCGGGGCCGTCTTGTGGGTGCTGGAGGGGTGGCAGCATGAGGGGAAAGCCTTGCCCACAGTCGGCGGGGAGAGGGGTAGTTCCACCCTCTCCCTCACCTCGGGGCTCTCCCCTCTGCGCTACCCTCCAGCTCGTTAGTGTGTGGGGCTGTGGGCAGCGAGCGGCGGGCAGATACATACCTGCTTCCGTGCGTTCCATCGCAGACTTCTCACTCTAGCGGCTGACGTCACTTCCGGAAGTGACGTCAGCCGCTAGAGCGAGAAGTCTCCGATGGAACGCACGGAAGAAGGTATGTATCTGCCCGCCGCTGCCTGCAGCCCCACACACTAACGAGCTGGAGGGGAGCGCAGAGGGGAGAGCCCCGAAGTGAGGGAGAGGGGGGAACTACCCCTCTCCCCGCTGACTGTGGGCAAGGCTTTCCCCTCATGCTGCCACCCCTCCAGCACCCACAAAACGGCCCCGAGCGGGCCCCAGGGGGGGGGGGGGGGGGGGCGGGCCCCCTCGCGGGCGCATGGGCTGCAGGGCCTATTGTTACGCCCCTGCGCATATTACTAAAATAGCTATTGTCTGTGACACCAATGATGGAAAGTAAGGAGAATTCTCGTTGGGGCACACAGCTAACAACTATACAGATGATATAGTTGGCCTTGGGCGGTAAAAAGTACAAATCCGGCCCTGTCGGCGGGCCCTTCGTAAGTCGGGCGTTCGTTAGTCGGGGACTACCGGTATTTTTAAATTGATCTTTCCATTGTATTTTCATTGTCACACTGAAACTACAGATTTGTGTGAGCCTAGCGCATGATTTTTTTTCTAACATCGGCTTGAAATAGGCCCTGTAGCATGTCCATGTAAGTATTCATAGTTATATCCTGAAACTGAAGCGTTTAATAAGGGCCCAGGCATGGTTCTTAAAGTGGACTTGAACTCTTGCACAGGACAGAAGGAATACACAGATTAATCCACCCTGTATGTATTTAGAGAGTTTAGCCCGTCTAATCCCCCCTCATCTGTGACTTATCACAAATGTAATTTGATGTCTCAGCTGTGTCAATACAGGAATCTTGGTAGTCCATGGCAGAGCAGCTAATTTGTAAACTCAGGATGTTAACCCTATGTCTGCTTCCATGAAAGCAGGAAGTAGACACACTGCAGATTATAATTATTGCAGGATTTGTTTCAGCTATAACAAAGAAATGTTTTTCTGTACGGCCAGAAACCCACTAGGAGCAATTTCTAATCGCTAGTGAAAAGCTCTTGCTAATGCAATGCTATGAGGGATATTTATAAAATCACACCTCAAGATCATACCCACAGCATTACATTGGCAAGAGCTTTCAAATCGCAAAGTGTTCAGAAAATAGGCCTTAAAAAGAACCAGAGATGAAGCACCCTCTTTTATTTTACCTTATAAATCAGTGGGAACATGACAGTAAACACCTAATCTGCTCTTTGTTTCATTGTTCTCTGTTTAATCTGACTGTTATCACCTCTGATAAGAATCCCCGACTGAGCACTCAGTCTGGCTTTGCTACGGAAAGATTATAGCTGAGTCTGTCTTCTCTGGTGTCTTTTCAAGCCCAAGCCTGCCCCCTTGTGGCTCTGCTATAATGACTCAGCTATAATTATTCCCTGCAAAGTCAGACTGAGGCCCGGTGCACACCAAAACCTGCTAGCAGATCCGCAAAATGCTAGCAGATTTTGAAACGCTTTTTGTTATTTTTCTGTAGCGTTTTAGCTAGCATTTTGCGTTTTTGTGAAGCGTTTTTGGTGTAGTAGATTTCAGATATTGTTACAGTAAAGCTGTTACTGAACAGCTTCTGTAACAAGAACGCCTGCAAAACCGCTCTGATCTGCCGTTTTTCAGAGCAGTTTGCGTTTTTCCTATACATAACATTGAGGCAGAAACGCATCCACAATCCAAAAAATGCCTCACCCCGAGAGTATGCGTTTCTGCAAAACGCCTCCCGCTCTGGTGTGCACCAGCCCATTGAAATACATTACCCAAGCGTATCCGCAGCCCCAAGCGGATCGCAAAACGCAGCCGAACCGCTCTGGTGTGCACTAGGCCTGAATGCTCAGTCCGGGATTCTTATCACAGCTGATAAGACACTTTTAGCAGTGAGGATAAAACAGAGAGCAGGGTAGGTGTTTTCTCTAATGTTCTTACTGATATATATGGTAAAATACATGAGGGTGCTTCGTCTCTGGGTCACTTTAAAGAGGAACTCCAGCCTAAACAAACACTGTCATTATGTTACATTAGTTATGTTAATTAAAATAGATAGGTAATATAATATCTTACCCACCCTGTTTTAAAAGAACAGGCAAATGTTTGTGATTTCATGAGGGCAGCCATCTTTTTGGTTGAAAGGAGGTGACAGGGAGCATGAGACGCAGTTCCAACTAGTTCTGATGCTGTGACACTGTTAAAGAAACACCAAGCCTTTTCAGTTCTGCTGAGTAGATTTTTAGTCCGGAGGTTCACTTTAAGGTTACTATGTTGTTGCTTATCTATGAGCATAGAGGAGTTCAGTTCCGATTTAATCTGATCCTCTCTTCTTTCCTCTTCAAAAAATAAATAAAAATAGTGTGATGTAGCGTAGCCTAGCCTGACTTCTGTCAATGCCTCACCCACTCTGCTAGAGAATTCAGGATGAGTCATCAGAAGGGGAGGAGTTAGCAGGGATCACTTGAGCGCAAGCTGAGTTGAGCTACAGTTTAGCTGTTACTTTATAAAAGAGGAGTAGAATGTATCCAGAAACAGCATTTGTCATGTTATTAAACACTTCTGTTTTGGGATATAACTGGATTTATTGGTATTAATGCTCTATAGCACATGTCCTCAAACTATGGCCCACTGAAGCTTTTGTTACTGGCTCTCAAAGCTCTTTTGCAGTATAATTAAATGTGGCTTGCAGGTTGTGGCTGTGTTGAGACTCCTCAGGTGGAGTGATGTGGCTTGGCGTATTGATATGCGTCACTGCATCACCCTGGGTTTCATGTAGTCCAGTGAGACTCATGGGAGGCGTGACCCTGGTGATGCGAGGGTCCTGCTCCTAGTGGTGAGTATGTTGGCTTTTGTAGACACTATGGAGCCCCAATGCTTGCGGGGTGCACTGCCTAACAAGTGTGTGTATGTGGGGGGTCACTGCATTATTGGAGAATATTTGTCTTACATTTGGGGGCCACTTTGCCTAACTGGGGGGCAGATTAGGCCTGGACTCGGGTATAGTGGAACTAAGCCCTTAAGGTTATCACTAGGTGCAGAGCTATGACAGAACAGCAATAGCACACAACAGGTTCATTCAAAATAAATGATAATTCTGTTATGCTCGTGATGTTTACAGGTTTGGGGGTAACATTGAGATTTCTTGTCTTGTTTTACAGGAAGGTGAACAAGTCTTTTCGAGGACGCTCATGCCCTATTATCGTGCACTGCAGGTACTGTGCCCACCACCCTCTCCACCTGTAAATATAACTGCCGTGAGAAGAATGTGGAGGCTGCCATATTTATTTCTTTTTTACTCAATACCAGTTGCCTGGCTGTCCTGCTGATGTTTCATGCTTCGGTTGTGGCTGAATCATAGTCCTGAAACAAGCATGCAGCAGATCAGGGGCTTGATTCACAAGTGCAAAGCTTTGCACGTGCAAACTAGGGGGCTAAGTAGTTTGCACGTGCTAACTAGGGTGCTAAGTAGTTTGCATGTGCTAACTACTCAGCACCCTAGTTAGCACGTGCAAACTACTCAGCACCCTAGTTAGCACGTGCAAACTACTTAGCACCCTAGTTAGCACGTGCAAACTACTTAGCACCCTAGTTAGCACGTGCAAACTACTTAGCACCCTAGTTAGCACGTGCAAACTACTTACCACCCTAGTTAGCACGTGCAAACTAGTTAGCACCCTAGTTTACACGTGCAAAGCCTTGAAATCAATGGGTTCGATTCACTAAAGTGTGATAACTTATCACGCTTTAGTGAATCGAGCCCATTGATTTCAAGGCTTTGCACGTGCTAACTCGAGTGTTAAGGCTTTGCATGCGCTAACTCGAGTGTTAAGGCTTTGCATGTGCTAACTCGAGTGTTAAGGCTTTGCATGTGCTAACTCGAGTGTAAAGGCTTTGCATGTGCTAACGCGAGTGTTAAGGCTTTACACATGCAAACTTGGGTGTTAAGGCTTTGCACATGCAAACTCGAGTGTTATGGCTTTGCACGTGCAAACTCGAGTGTAACGGCTTTGCATGTGCTAACTCGAGTGTTAAGGCTTTGCACATGCAAACTTGGGTGTTAAGGCTTTGCGCGTACAAACTTGGGTGCTAAGTAGAGATCATCTCTGGGGCTTTTACTACTTCCGGGTCGCTCTGACCCGGAGTAGTACGCCTGCGCTGCCCGGCAAAGCGCGTCCTAGATCGCGCTCCTGTTGCCGGGCACTCTCTGCGCATGTGCGTGACGTCGTTCATGACGTCACGCACATGCGCAGAGAGTGCCCGGCAACAGGAGCGCGATCTAGGACGCGCTTTGCCGGGCAGCGCAGGCGTACTACTCCGGGTCAGAGCGACCCGGAAGTAGTAAAAGCCCCATGCTTTCAGAGATGTTCGCCAGCGAACGGTTCGGGAACCGTTTGCTACATCTCTAGTGCTAAGTAGTTTGCACGTGCAAAGCGGCTTTTCACTGCCGTGCTAACACTTAGCACCCTTTAGTAAATCGAGCCCCCGGTGTTTCTGACATTTTTGTCAGAGTTGACAAGATTAGCTGCATGAATTGAATGCTTGTTTCCAGTGTGATTCAGACACTACTGCAGCCAAAGAGATCAGATGGACAGCCAGGCAACTGGTATCGTTTAACAGGAAATAAATATGGCAGCCTCCATATTCTTCTCACTTCAGTTGTCCTTTAAAGGTCATTGTGATGAGGTGCGTTAGGTGGAAGCTACGCAACGCAAGTGTAACGGGCCTCAGGGTATACAATATGTGTGCTAGACATATATGCATTTGTCAGGAAAAATAAGTACTTTTTTGGTTTTCATGGTAAGATGAAGCAAAAAATCTTATGACTTGATGCCCTATATAGCAACTAATCAGATTTGCAGTTTCTTAGAGTGGACCGTTACTTCATGTAAATGTGACATTTTCTGGATCTTGCATGCTGGATCTTGCACTGTATATTTCCACTCTAACTTTTTTCCCTGATGAAGGCTACCTTTGTCACCTGCATGGGGGCTGTCATCTTGCCGACGATGTTAGAACTATGCATAGATCAGGGAGAATTCACAGGCTTTTTTTTTTTTTTTTCTCAGCCTGAATCTGAAGCAAATAACATCCTCACAAAAGCATATATTACTTTCTTTTTTCTTTGAAGGAGGAAGTATTAATGTACTCCTGGAAATTTTGCTATTTTGTTGGAGTGAGCAAATGAGGTGGCCCACAATGCATCACTGCTGAATATGCAAATCATCCCTTTGTTGTCCCTGAAAGCTAAACACACCTCCAGAACCGCTGGAATGCAATGATGTGTCAGCTTGTTAATATTACAGAGCCACAATAATGCAACATGCACACAGACTGTTTCAGACTGGTTGATCTTCATCAGTACATGGCATGGATTAATATTCAGCAGTGATGCATTATGGGAGTCATCATATGGTAACTCCAATCTGCATAATTGCAAATACCATTTGCTTTAAGAAGGTAAAATTCTGTTTTTCATAGTTTTTCAGTAAGGCCTTGTTCACATTATAAATCGCCGGCGCTATCGTAATCGCTGGCGATTTATGGGGTGATTTTTGAAAGCACTTTCAGAGCGATTTCAGCTTAGAAAAGCGTTTTTCTAAGCGCTTTTGTGGAGTGATTGATTTTTCACTTCCTGACATCAGTCAAGAAGTGAACTCATTAACCCGGAACTGAATAAATACAATGTATTTATTCATGAAAGCGCCCGGGAAATTGCAAAATAAATCGCTTTTTCAAGCGCTTTCCAATTTCCCTATACCTTCCATTGAGCCAAAACGTTTAAGAAATGGTACAGGTAGCGTGTTTGCGATTTTTAAAAAATCTAAACGATCAAATGTAACACTGGCATAGGAAATCATTACACAAGCATTTTTAGAGCGTTTTGCAAAATCGCCAACACTTAAAAAAATCAGCGAATGCTCATAGGGCTTGATTCACTAAACGGTGATAACTCAAATATTACACCTTTTCAAATATATCACACCTCATCAAAGATATCTCACCTTATCAAAGATATCACACCTTATCACAGATATCACACCTCATCAAATATATCACACCTCATCAAAGATATCTCACCTTATCAAAGATATCACACCCTATCAAAGATATCGCACCTTATCAAAGATATTGGGCCTGATTCACAAAGCGGTGCTAACAGTTAGCACGCTGGTGAAAAGCCCTTTATCACACCTAAACTCAGTTTAGGCATGATAAGTTTAGGTGTGATAAGTTTAGGCATGTTAAGTTTAAGCACCGTCTGGGTTAGCACCGCAGTGCACAGCCGATCAAAAGTTTTGCGCTAGCAAAGTCTGGTGCACTTCGCATAGAGTTTAATGGCGCTGCTTTGCGTGCGGGACTTTGCGTGCGATCTAAACTTATCTAAACTTATCATGCCTAAACTTATCACACCTAAACTTATCATGCCTAAACTTATCACGCCTAAACTGGCTTTTTACCAGCGTGGTGCAATGGTTATCACGCCTAAAGTCTCTAACTGGGTTAGCACCGCTTTGTGAATCGAGCCCATTGCACCTTATCAAAGATATTGCACCTTATCAAAGATATCACACCCTATCAAAGATATCACACCTTATCAAAGATATCACACCTTATCAACGATAGCACACATATTTGAGTTATCATGGTTTAGTAACTCAAGCCCATAGTGTGAATAAGCCTTAAGAGTCTTTTTTTAGCCCCTTACACACTCCTAGGAGTTCTGGTTCACTTGCTGGGCAATCTGTACTCCTGGAAGTAAGTGATTGGTTGAGCTGGAGCACACTTATGTTTCCTAGAACGGAGGATGACCTGATACTTGTAGCTCTCTATAGTTTAGTATTGTGCCTGTTGTATGCTGCTGCCATGTGATTGTATCGTGTTTTGTTCCAGTGATGGAGCTGGCAGGACGGGAACGTATATCCTCGTAGACATGGTCCTGAATCGCATGGCTAAAGGTGGGCAACAAATTGTAGCTACAGTTAAATGTGGAGAGAGTAGAATTAAAATGCTAATAGAAGAGCACCAGTCAAAGTTTATAGAGGAACTCCAGTGAAAATAATGTAATAAAAAAAAGTGCTTCAATATTACAATCATTATGTATACATGATTTAGTCAGTGTTTGCCTATTGTAAAATCTTTTAAATCCCTGATTTACATTCTGACATTTATTACATGGTGACATTTTTACTGCTGGCAGGTGATGTAGCTGCTGCTTGCTTTTTTTGGCAGTTGGAAACAGCTGTAAACAGCCATTTCCCACAATGCAACAGGGTTCACAGACAGGAAACTGCCAGGAGTACCACGGTCCTCAGAGTTTCTTGTGGGAGGGGTTTCACCAAAATATCAGCCATACAGCGCCCCCTGATGGTCTGTTTGTGAAAAGGAATAGATTTCTCATGTAAAAGGGGGTATCAGCTACTGATTGGGATAAAGTTCAATCCTTGGTCGGAGTTTCTCTTTAAGGTAAATATTTGAGGAGTTAAAGTGTACCCGAGGTGAAAATAATGGAAGAAAAAAAAAAATACTTACCTAAGACGAGGGGAGCCTCTGGATTCTTCAGAGGCTTCCCAAGTCCTCCTGGTCCCACCATTGCCTGAGCCTGGCCATACTGGGAGTACAGCCACCCCTGTGCAGTGAGCTGGAGCGCTCGTGGAAACAGAGGTAAGGTAAGTATAAAGGTTTTTCACCTTAGGGTCATCTTGGGTTTACTTTAAAGAGAACCTCAAACGGGCGTAACTAGAAATCATGGGGACATTGTAATTGTCACACCCATAACAAGTGTGGCCACAAATACACCTGACCTGAAGGATGGGCCCCTTTTTCGGAGGGAGTAGAGCAGTAGTTGGGCCCCGTGGTCACAGGGACTGTTCTGCCCCTGATCCTCAAACCGATTGAACATATCTCTAAGCAGTAATTATCAATTTAACTTTTAATAGCAGCGTAAAATAAACCTGAGTAGTCATGCTGCATTCTCATGATTCAGTTATTCTCATCATTTGGATGGTCCCCACAGCCCCGCCTTCCTGTGCATGGCATGTGGGCGTCTACAAATGGCCTGAGGTACAGCATGATAAAACCCCCTATCATGGCCATGAAATCTGATTGGTGCAAGTAAAGGTGCCAATACACCTATCAACTGGGCAACCGATCGACCATCTGAATCGATAATCATCAAATCTGATGAAAATCTGTGGCGGCAAGTGCATGCCCGATTGACGATGCGACCAATTTCAGGGCGAGCATGTGGATTGGATGTGCTGCAAGATGTCGGGCCGCCATGGTCGATTAGGTGCGCAGCGGTAACGGGGAACGATATCGGGACAAGTGATGAAACCCCCAACGCTGTCCCCCCCCTAATGTTCAATGTGCCCCCCTAGTGCCCAGTGCACCATACATAACCTGTCCGCGTCCACTGCTGGCTCTGGGCTCCTTCCTCCGTCCATACACGCACCCCATGTGGTTGCCGGGGTAACATGGGCATGTGTGTGATGTCACTGGGCACTAGGGAGGCACATTAAACATTAGGGTGGACAGCGTCGGGCCGGCTGATGCGGCATCACAAGGCTGATTCCTGATCGATTTCAGCCTGAAATCAATCGTGAATCGGCTTGTGGTGTATGGGCAGCTGACAGATCTCTCTCCCATCAGCTTTGATAAGAGAGAGATTTGTCTCTTAGACGAATCTGCCCATCATCGCCTGATGTATGGGGACCTTAAAGAGAAACCGTAACCAAGAATTGAACTTTATCCCAATCAGTAGCTGATACCCCCTTTCCCATGAGAAATCTTTTCCTTTTCTCAAACGGATCATCAGGGGGCGCTGTATGGCTGATATTGTGGTGATACCCCTCCCACAAGAAACTCTGAGGACCGTGGTACTCCTGGCAGTTTCCTGTCTGTGAACCTTGCTGCATTGTGGGAAATAGCTGTTTGCAGCTGTTTCCAACTGCCAAAAAAGCAAGCAGCAGCTACATCACCTGCCAGCAGTAAAAATGGCACCATGCGATAAATGTCAGAATGTAAATCAGGGATTTAAAAGATTTTACAATGGTCAAACCTGTTTTTACATAATTATTGTAAAAACGAAGCACTTTTTTTTATTACATTACTAGCTGATTGCCCGGGTATGTATTTGGCTGGTGTTGGCTCTGCATACTTTTTCTAACCCTAACACACAATTACTCACTGACCAAGTTTGTGAGCTTTGCGGTCTTTGGTATCAATAATTTGCATTGAAATGAAAAAATCTGTTTGGCTGTTTGTGGCTCCACACCTTTTTCTGAATTTGAAACCCAGTCACCCAATAACCAACTGTACCAGGTTTGAGGCCTGTGCCATTAACAGTGCGAGAATGGCAGCAATTAAATATTCCCCTTGAAAAGCAATAGGTTAAGTTTGATTCACTTTTGTAGGCTCCACCCACTTTTCTGAATATTAATCCCAGTCACCCAGTGACCAACTGTGCAAAGCTTAAAAACCCTGCCATTAACAGTGTAAGAATGGCTGCAGTTTACATTTTCCCAGTGAAATTTGTATTTGTCTCCACCCACTGATGACCCGGTGTTGCCCGGGAATGTATTTGACTGGTGTTAGCTCCGCCCACTTTCTAACCCTAACGCACAAACACTCAATGACCAAGTTTGTGAGCTTTGGGGTCCTTGGCATCAATAATTTGTATATTCCCATAGAAATTAAACAAATCAGATTGGCTGTTTGTGGCTTCACCCCCTCTCCAGCATTTGAACTCCAGTCACCCAATGACCAACTGTAGCAGGTTTGAGGCATCTGCTATTAACAGTGGAAAATGGCAGCAATTTAAATATTCCACTTGAAAATCAACAGGTGAATTTTGATTGGCTATTATAGGCTCCACCCATTTCCCTGAATATTAATCTGGGCAAAGTTTGGGAACCCTGCCATAAACAGTGTAAGAATGGCTGCAGTTGACATTTTCCCAGTAAAATTTGTTTTTGGCTCTGCCCACTGTTTGTAACCTGGACACACAGTCATTCAGTGACCAAGTTTGTGAGCTTTCGGGTCCTTGGCATCAATAATTTGTATTTTCCCATGAAATGAAACAAATCTGAATCACTGTCTGTGGCTCTGTCCCCTTTTCTGAATTTGAACCCCAGTGACCCAATTAACAACTGTACCAGGTTTGAGGCTTGTGCCATTAACAGTGCAAGAATGGCAGCAATTTTAATATTCTCCTTGAAAAGCGACATGTGATTTTTGATTGACATTGTTAGGCTCCACCCACTTTTCTGAATATTAATCCCAGGCAGTCACCCAGTAACCAGCTGGGCAAAGTTTGAGAACCCTGCCATTAACAGTGAAGAAAGGCTGCAGTTTACAATTTTCCTGAAAAATCTGTTTTTAATACCACTTACTTTTTGTAACCTTGACACACAGTCATCAATGACCAAGTTTGTGAGCTTTCGGGTTACTGGCATCAAAATTGTGTGACTGGAAGCAGTTTATCGAGCAAAGAAATCTGGCTGTTTGTGGCTCCACCCCTTTACTGAATTTGAACCCCAGTCACATAATGACCCACTGTAGAAAGTTTGAGGCCTCCGCCATTAACAGTGTAAGGATGACTGCAGTTTCAATATTCCCCTTGAAAATCAATAGGTAAATTTTGATTGGTTCTTGTAGGATCCACCTACTTTTCCAAATATTAATCGTAGTCACCCAGTAACCAACTGTGCAAAGTTTGAGAACCCTGCCATTAACAGTGTAAGAAAAGCTGCAGTTTACATTTTCCCATGAAAAAAGTTAGTTGTTTTTGGCTCCGCCCACTATTTGTAATCTTGACATACAGCCACTCAATGACCAATTTTATGAGCTTTGAGGTCCTTGGCATCAATAAGTTGCATTTTACCATTGAAATTAAACAAATCTGATTGGCTGTTTTTGGCCAGCTCCCTTCAGAATTTAAACCCCAGTCTCCCAGTGACTGACTGTAGCAGATTTTAGGCGTCTGCCATTAAGAGTGTAAGAATGGCAGCAATGTAGATATTCCCCTTGAAAATCAAAAGGTGAATTTTGATTGGCTACTGTCGGCTCCACCCACTTTCCTGAATATTAGTCCCAGTCATCCAGTGACCAACTGTGTCACCCACCCATCCACCCAGTTTGAGAACCCTGTCAATAAGAGAAAGGCTGAAATCAATCTAACAAATCTGATTGGCTGTTTGTGGCTCCACCCCTTTAGTGAATTTGGTCCCCAGTCACCCAATGACTGACTGTATCAGGTTTGAGGCCTCTGCCATTAACAGTGTAAGAATGGTAGCAATGTGAATATTCCCCTTGAAAATCAATAGGTACATTTTGAGTGGCTGTTGTAGGCTCCACGTACATTTCTGAATATTCATCCCAGTCACCCAGTGGCCAATTGTGTCAAGTTTGGGAACCCTGCCATGTTAAAAATTTAGTTATTGGCACCGCCCACTTTTTCTAACCTTGACATACAGTCACTCAATTATCAAGTTTATCAGCTTTGGGGTCCTTGGTATCAATACTTTGTATATTCCCATTGAAAAATAAACAAATCTGGCTGTTTGTGGCTCCGCCCCCTTCTGAATTTGAACCCTAGTCACCCAGTGACCAACTGTACCAGGTTTGAGGCATATGCTATTAACAGTATAAGAGAATGGTAGCAGCTTAAATATTCCCTTTGAAAATCAAAAGGTGAATTTTTATTGTTGTAGGCTCCACCCACCTTCCAAAATCGTAATCTCATTCACCCAGTGACCAACTGTGCAAAGTTTGAGTTCCCTGCCATTAACGGTGTAAGAATGACTGCAGTTTATATTTTCCCAGTAAATGTTGTTTTTAGCTCCGCCCACTTTTTGTAACCTTGACACACAGTCACTCAATGACCAAGTTTGTGAGCTTTCAGGTTCCTGGCATCAAAAATGTGTGAATGGAAGCAGTTTATCCAGCAAGGAAATCTGATTGGCTGTTTGTGGCCCCGCCCCTTTAGTGAATTTGAACCCCAGTCACCCAATGACCGACTGTAGCAAGTTTGAAGCCTCTGCCATTAAAAGTGTAAGAATGGCAGCAGTTTAAATATTCCCCTTGAAAATCAATAGGTGAATTTTGATTGGCTGTTGTAGGCTCCACCCACTTTCTTGAATCTTAATCGCGTTCACCCAGTGACCAACTGTAGCAAGTTTGAGAACCCTGCGATGAACAGTCTAAGAATGGCTGGAGTTTACATTTTCATATTTAAAATGAATGGCTGAAATTTGATTGGCTGTTTTATGCTCCGCCCACTTTTCCTAGATTTGTAACCCCGGTCACCAAGTGACCAACTGTGCCAAGTGTGGGGACTCTGGCTTGAATACTGCGAGAATGGCAGCCTTTTCCATTTTTTCCATTAACTTGAATGGATGAAATCTGATTTGGTGTTTGTAGCTCCGCCCACGTGTGCAGGGGGGCCGCGAGACCCCCAGAACATATCATCCCAGGTAGTAAGGGATCTGCATACCAAGTTTCGTTCAAATCGGTCAAGCCGTTTTCGAGTGATCGCGGCACATACACACACACATACATCCGATTTTATATATATATAGATTTTTACTGGAGTTCCTCTTTAAATTGCAGGAGGTGGGGGGAGATAACGTCACTCCTCCCACAACCACCTGCGAGCTTGGCTGAAAACTTGCCGAGGTGGGTGGGGCTGCACAGCGTTTGATAGGGATCAAGATAGTACAGGTGAGAATCCTTGAGTACATCTCCAGTCTCCGGATACCCATGGATTTTATGATATATACAGAATTTGGAAGTGTTTCAGCATCAGAAGCACTCCTATCTCTCTATATATTGCTGTGTATTGAATGTAGACCCGCCCCCTAGGCTGATTAGCTATGCGGAATACTACCCCCAACAAAAACATTCAGCACAGATCACCTGACAGTACTAAAGATGTCACCACCTGTGATACAATTCTGAATGGGAGAGGAAAGATTTCACAATGGGCAAACGCTGACTAAATAATAAATTGATATTGTAAAAAATAATCAATTTTATTTATTATGTCATTTTCACTAAAAACTATTGCGACTGGTAGGCTCTTCAGTGTTACCCAAATGTTATTCTAATTATGTTATGGCTGCTGCTCCTGTTGTGCAGTGTGACGTGCTGTTGCTTCTGTTGTGCAGTGTGACGTGCTGTTGCTTCTGTTGTGCAGTGTGACGGTGCTGTTCCTCCTGTTGTGCAGTGTGACAGTGCTGTTGCTCCTGTTGTGCGGTGTGACGTGCTGTTGCTTCTGTTGTGCAGTGTGACAGTGCTGTTGCTTCTGTTGTGCAGTGTGACGTGCTGTTGCTTCTGTTGTGCAGTGTGACGGTGCTGTTCCTCCTGTTGTGCAGTGTGACGGTGCTGTTGCTCCTGTTGTGCAGTGTGACGTGCTGTTGCTTCTGTTGTGCAGTGTGACAGTGCTGTTGCTCCTGTTGTGCAGTGTGACGGCGCTGTTGCTCCTGTTGTGCTGTGTGACGTGCTGTTGCTCCTGTTGTGCAGTGTGACGTGCTGTTGCTCCTGTTGTGCTGTGTGACGGTGCTGTTGCTTCTGTTGTGCAGTGTGACGTGCTGTTGCTTCTGTTGTGCAGTGTGACAGTGCTGTTGCTCCTGTTGTGCAGTGTGACGGCGCTGTTGCTCCTGTTGTGCTGTGTGACGGTGCTGTTGCTTCTGTTGTGCAGTGTGATGTGCTGTTGCTTCTGTTGTGCAGTGTGACGGCGCTGTTGCTCCTGTTGTGCAGTGTGACGGCGCTGTTGCTCCTGTTGTGCTGTGTGACGGTGCTGTTGCTCCTGTTGTGCAGTGTGACGGTGCTGTTGCTCCTGTTGTGCAGTGTGATGGCGCTGTTGCTCCTCCTGTTGTGCAGTGTGACGGTGCTGTTGCTCCTGTTGTGCTGTGTGACGGTGCTGTTGCTCCTGTTGTGCTGTGCAACGGTGCTGTTGCTCCTGTTGTGCAGTGTGACGTGCTGTTGCTCCTGTTGTGCTGTGTGACGGTGCTGCTGCTTCTGTTGTGCTGTGTGACGGTGCTGTTGCTCCTGTTGTGCTGTGTGACGGTGCTGTTGCTCCTGTTGTGCTGTGCAACGGTGCTGTTGCTCCTGTTGTGCAGTGTGACGTGCTGTTGCTCCTGTTGTGCTGTGTGACGGTGCTGCTGCTTCTGTTGTGCAGTGTGACGGTGCTGTTGCTCCTGTTGTGCTGTGTGACGGTGCTGTTGCTCCTGTTGTGCTGTGCAACGGTGCTGTTGCTCCTGTTGTGCAGTGTGACGTGCTGTTGCTCCTGTTCTGCTGTGTGACGGTGCTGCTGCTTCTGTTGTGCTGTGTGACGGTGCAGCTGCTTCTGTTGTGCAGTGTGACGGTGCTGTTGCTCCTGTTGTGCAGTGTGACGGTGCTGTTGCTCCTGTTGTGCTGTGCGACGGTGCTGTTGCTCCTGTTGTGCAGTGTGACGGTGCTGTTGCTCCTGTTGTGCAGTGTGACGGTGCTGTTGCTCCTGTTGTGCAGTGTGACGGTGCTGTTGCTCCTGTTGTGCTGTGTGACGGTGCTGTTGCTCCTGTTGTGCTGTGCGACGGTGCTGTTGCTCCTGTTGTGCAGTGTGACGTGCTGTTGCTCCTGTTGTGCTGTGTGACGGTGCTGCTGCTTCTGTTGTGCTGTGTGACGGTGCTGTTGCTCCTGTTGTGCAGTGTGACGGTGCTGTTGCTCCTGTTGTGCTGTGCGACGGTGCTGTTGCTCCTGTTGTGCAGTGTGACGGTGCTGTTGCTCCTGTTGTGCAGTGTGACGGTGCTGTCGCTCCTGTTGTGCAGTGTGACGGTGCTGTCGCTCCTGTTGTGCTGTGTGACGGTGCTGTTGCTTCTGTTGTGCAGTGTGACGGTGCTGTTGCTCCTGTTGTGCAGTGTGACGGTGCTGTTGCTCCTGTTGTGCAGTGTGACGGTGCTGCTGCTTCTGTTGTGCTCTGTGACGGTGCTGTTGCTCCTGTTGTGCAGTGTGACGGTGCTGCTGCTTCTGTTGTGCTGTGTGACGTGCTGTTGCTCCTGTTGTGCAGTGTGACGGTGCTGTTGCTCCTGTTGTGCAGTGTGACGGTGCTGTTGCTCCTGTTGTGCAGTGTGACGGTGCTGTTGCTCCTGTTGTGCAGTGTGACGGTGCTGTTGCTCCTGTTGTGCAGTGTGACGGTGCTGTTGCTCCTGTTGTGCAGTGTGACGGTGCTGTTGCTCCTGTTGTGCAGTGTGACGGTGCTGTTGCTCCTGTTGTGCTGTGTGACGGTGCTGCTGCTCCTGTTGTGCTGTGTGACGGTGCTGCTGCTTCTGTTGTGCTGTGTGACGGTGCTGTTGCTCCTGTTGTGCTGTGTGACGGTGCTGTTGCTCCTGTTGTGCAGTGTGACGGTGCTGTTGCTCCTGTTGTGCAGTGTGACGGTGCTGTTGCTCCTGTTGTGCAGTGTGACGGTGCTGTTGCTCCTGTTGTGCAGTGTGACAGTGCTGTTGCTCCTGTTGTGCAGTGTGACAGTGCTGTTGCTCCTGTTGTGCAGTGTGACGGTGCTGTTGCTCCTGTTGTGCAGTGTGACGGTTCTGCTGCTTCTGTTGTGCTGTGTGACGTGCTGTTGCTCCTGTTGTGCTGTGTGACGGTGCTGCTGCTTCTGTTGTGCTGTGTGACGGTGCTGTTGCTCCTGTTGTGCTGTGTGACGGTGCTGCTGCTTCTGTTGTGCTGTGTGACGGTGCTGTTGCTCCTGTTGTGCAGTGTGACGGTGCTGCTGCTTCTGTTGTGCTGTGTGACGGTGCTGTTGCTCCTGTTGTGCAGTGTGACGGTGCTGTTGCTCCTGTTGTGCGGTGTGACGGTGCTGCTGCTTCTGTTGTGCTGTGTGACGGTGCTGTTGCTCCTGTTGTGCTGTGTGACTGTGCTGTTGCTCCTGTTGTGCTGTGTGACGGTGATGTTGCTCCTGTTGTGCGGTGTGACGGTGCTGTTGCTCCTGTTGTGCTGTGTGACGGTGCTGTTGCTCCTGTTGTGCGGTGTGACGGTGCTGTTGCTCCTGTTGTGCGGTGTGACTGTGCCGTTGCTCCTGTTGTGCTGTGTGACGGTGCCGTTGCTCCTGTTGTGCAGTGTGACGGTGCCGTTGCTCCTGTTGTGCAGTGTGACGGTGCCGTTGCTCCTGTTGTGCTGTGTGACGGTGCTGTTGCTCCTGTTGTGCTGTGTGACGGTGCTGCTGCTTCTGTTGTGCTGTGTGACGTGCTGTTGCTCCTGTTGTGCTGTGTGACGGTGCTGTTGCTCCTGTTGTGCTGTGCGACGGTGCTGTTGCTCCCGTTGTGCTGTGTGACGATGCTGTTGCTCCCGTTGTGCTGTGTGACGATGCTGTTGCTCCCGTTGTGCTGTGTGACGATGCTGTTGCTCCTGTTGTGCTGTGTGACGGTGCTGTTGCTTCTGTTGTGCAGTGTGACGTGCTGTTGCTTCTGTTGTGCAGTGTGACGTGCTGTTGCTCCTGTGTGACGTGCTGTTGCTCCTGTTGTGCTGTGTGACGGTGCTGTTGCTTCTGTTGTGCAGTGTGACGGTGCTGTTGCTCCTGTTGTGCTGTGTGACGGTGCTGTTGCTCCTGTTGTGCTGTGTGACGGTGCTGTTGCTCCTGTTGTGCTGTGTGACGGTGCTGTTGCTTCTGTTGTGCAGTGTGACAGTGCTGTTGCTCCTGTTGTGCAGTGTGACGGTGCTGTTGCTCCTGTTGTGCTGTTGCTCCTGTTGTGTAGTGTGACGTGCTGTTGCTCCTGTTGTGCTGTGTGACGGTGCTGTTGCTCCTGTTGTGCAGTGTGACGGTGCTGTTGCTCCTGTTGTGCAGTGTGACGGTGCTGTTGCTCCTGTTGTGCAGTGTGACAGTGCTGTTGCTCCTGTTGTGCAGTGTGACAGCGCTGCTGCTTCTGTTGTGCTGTGTGACAGTGCTGTTGCTTCTGTTGTGCTGTGTGACAGTGCTGCTGCTTCTGTTGTGCTGTGTGACGTGCTGTTGCTCCTGTTGTGCAGTGTGACGGTGCTGTTGCTCCTGTTGTGCGGTGTGACGGTGCTGTTGCTCCTGTTGTGCTGTGTGACGTGCTGTTGCTTCTGTTGTGCTGTGTGACGGTGCTGTTGCTTCTGTTGTGCAGTGTGACGTGCTGTTGCTTCTGTTGTGCAGTGTGACGTGCTGTTGCTTCTGTTGTGCTGTGTGATGGTGCTGTTGCTCCTGTTGTGCAGTGTGACGGTGCTGTTGCTTCTGTTGTGCAGTGTGACGGTGCTGTTGCTTCTGTTGTGCTGTGTGACGGTGCTGCTGCTCCTGTTGTGGTGTGTGACGGTGCTGTTGCTCCTGTTGTGCAGTGTGACGTGCTGTTGCTCCTGTTGTGCTGTGTGACGGTGCTGTTGCTCCTGTTGTGCTGTGTGACGGTGCTGCTGCTCCTGTTGTGCGGTGTGACGGTGCTGTTGCTCCTGTTGTGCAGTGTGACGTGCTGTTGCTCCTGTTGTGCTGTGTGACGGTGCTGTTGCTCCTGTTGTGCAGTGTGACGGTGCTGTTGCTCCTGTTGTGCTGTGTGACGGTGCTGCTGCTCCTGTTGTGCAGTGTGACGGTGCTGTTGCTCCTGTTGTGCGGTGTGACGGTGCTGTTGCTCCTGTTGTGCGGTGTGACGGTGCTGTTGCTCCTGTTGTGCGGTGTGACGTGCTGTTGCTCCTGTTGTGCGGTGTGACGGTGCTGTTGCTCCTGTTGTGCAGTGTGACGGTGCTGTTGCTCCTGTTGTGCAGTGTGACGGTGCTGTTGCTCCTGTTGTGCGGTGTGACGGTGCTGCTGCTCCTGTTGTGCTGTGTGACGGTGCTGTTGCTCCTGTTGTGCGGTGTGACGGTGCTGTTGCTCCTGTTGTGCTGTGTGACGGTGCTGTTGCTCCTGTTGTGCTGTGTGACGGTGCTGTTGCTCCTGTTGTGCTGTGCGACGGTGCTGTTGCTCCTGTTGTGCAGTGTGATGGTGCTGTTGCTCCTGTTGTGCAGTGTGACGGTGCTGTTGCTCCTGTTGTGCAGTGTGATGGTGCTGTTGCTCCTGTTGTGCAGTGTGACAGTGCTGTTGCTCCTGTTGTGCAGTGTGACGGTGCTGTTGCTCCTGTTGTGCAGTGTGATGGTGCTGTTGCTCCTGTTGTGCAGTGTGACGGTGCTGTTGCTCCTGTTGTGCTGTGTGACGGTGCTGCTGCTTCTGTTGTGCTGTGTGACGTGCTGTTGCTCCTGTTGTGCAGTGTGACGGTGCTGTTGCTCCTGTTGTGCAGTGTGACGGTGCTGTTGCTTCTGTTGTGCAGTGTGACGGTGCTGTTGCTCCTGTTGTGCAGTGTGATGGTGCTGTTGCTTCTGTTGTGCTGTGTGACGGTGCTGTTGCTCCTGTTGTGCAGTGTGACGGTGCTGTTGCTCCTGTTGTGCTGTGTGACAGTGCTGTTGCTCCTGTCGTGCAGTGTGATGGTGCTGTTGCTCCTGTTGTGCTGTGTGACAGTGCTGTTGCTCCTGTTGTGCTGTGTGACTGTGCTGTTGCTCCTGTTGTGCAGTGTGATGGTGCTGTTGCTCCTGTTGTGCAGTGTGACAGTGCTGTTGCTCCTGTTGTGCAGTGTGACAGTGCTGTTGCTCCTGTTGTGCAGTGTGACGGTGCTGTTGCTCCTGCTGTGCGGTGTGATGGTGCTGTTGCTCCTGTCGTGCAGTGTGATGGTGCTGTTGCTCCTGTTGTGCAGTGTGACAGTGCTGTTGCTCCTGTTGTGCAGTGTGACGGTGCTGTTGCTCCTGCTGTGCGGTGTGATGGTGCTGTTGCTCCTGTCGTGCAGTGTGACAGTGCTGTTGCTCCTGTCGTGCAGTGTGACAGTGCTGTTGCTCCTGTCGTGCAGTGTGATGGTGCTGTTGCTCCTGTTGTGCAGTGTGACAGTGCTGTTGCTCCTGTCGTGCAGTGTGACAGTGCTGTTGCTCCTGTCGTGCAGTGTGACAGTGCTGTTGCTTCTGTTGTGCAGTGTGACGGTGCTGTTGCTCCTGTTGTGCAGTGTGACAGTGCTGTTGCTCCTGTTGTGCAGTGTGATGGTGCTGTTGCTCCTGTTGTGCTGTGTGCAGCTGCTGTGACTGCTGTGATATTTATTGATGGATATTGGAGGGTTTGTTGTGATGTGTTTTTCTCCTCCTGTGTGCAGGTGTGAAGGAGATTGACATTGCAGCCTCCCTGGAGCACGTCCGGGATCAGCGCCCTGGGATGGTACGGACGAAGGTACGGGCCAGTCCTACGCGTTTCATATCTGTAGTTGGACATACATTGTTTATAATGTTAATACTGATATTTTGAATTTGTTAGTTTTTGTGCCTTTTGATCTCAGTCTTCTGTTTTCATTTTTCCATTCCAAAATTGATGGTTGGAGGATGGATTCTGATTCGTACATACTGTATGTCTTATGACTGTTGCCAAGTGTTCCTTAAAAGACCACTATAGTGAAAACAGTAAGCAGTTAAAATCTGACAGAACCGACAGGTTTTGGACTAGTCCATCTCCTCATGGGGGATTATCAGGGTTTTCTTTGTTTTCAAAAGCATCTCATGAACAGTAGGAGCGCTGCGCAGCAGTACAGTGAACAGAGGATTTTCCCCATAGTGGTTGTTCAAAGGAAGAGATGAAAAGGCTGTTATATTCTCAGATATTTAAAAAATGTTGTCAAATGATCCACAAATCTTGTGTATAGCTCTCTTGTGACGTTTCTGTTGTTCTTCACCTTTCCTGCAGGATCAGTTTGAGTTCGCCCTGACTGCCGTGGCAGAAGAAGTAAATGCAATCCTGAAGGCCCTGCCACAGTGAGATTGCGCTGCCCCACTCGGTGTTATGATATTTCGTCTGCCTTATGAAGACGGCAGCTCCACCTGTTCTCAGATCTTCATTCGGTGTACTCTGCTCTTCATGCCAGGGATTCATGGCTGCCCTTCCTGTGACCCGTCGCCAATCTGCCTTTGCAAGTTTTTCTCCTAGTACCGCCTGATTTTCTTCATCCCCAGATTGGCTACCTCGTCTTCCCCGCATGCTTCACCCCTAAGCTGCTAGTACCTCATAGTCATCCGTTCATGTCTGTCCATGTTCCTCCAGCAGCAAACAAGTTCCAAGTCTCCTAAGCATCCAGGGGTGAAATCAAGTTCCAAGTCTCCTAAGCATCCAGGGGTGAAATCAAGTTCCAAGTCTCCTAAGCACCCAGGGGTGAAATCAAGTTCCAAGTCTCCTAAGCACCCAGGGGTGAAATCCCACAATTATAACAGCCTTCACTCTCCCCACAACAGTAGCAACTACTTTATACAGCACAATGCACTTCCCTGAGATTTATTTTTATAATTATAAATTCTTAATTTTACTGCTGACTTTTCAGCATGAGATATTAGATTTTAATACACATACGAAGAGATATTAGTTCAGTGAAGTGGGGCATTAGGCCTGTGGAGCATTGTAACGGGCACTGCACTATCAGCAGATGATGGCTACTTTCATTGGGTGAAAAGACGTCTTCCACCGCATTGCATAATGGATAACGAGAAGATCTATGTAATGTACACATTTAAAGCGGTCTCATTCCTAACTCCATAGCAGCCAAACTCAACATTTTATCCCAATCTGTGAAACTCTATCTGTTTATATATATGTATATATAACAGAGAAATGAAAGGAAAAAAACTAGCTTATCAGCCTAGTCACAAGCATTGTATTAATATTTATTTAGGAAAAAAAATGATTTTTATATAAACAACTCTTGTTGGTTTTGTCACTCCACTCTTTTATTCCCTCACAAGAGGCTGATGTTTTCCATATGTTGATTAGACACTTGTTAGTCCCATAGTCCCGCCCTCAGTAGAGCGCTTCCAGACTCGAGTCTTTCAGACGCTTTCAGACTCGAGTCATCTACTCCTGCTTCACTCATCCAATCACAGCTCAGCCATCCTGGAAATAAGCAGCTGGTGTGGGGAAGGGAGGAAGAGGAGTAGTAACAGGATGCGCAACTGCATATGTTATGGGGGAGGGGGGCAGGCAAGGTAATTTATTTATTCATTGTATTTATAAAGCGGCAACATGTTACGCAGCGCTGTACATTAATTAAGGTTACAGACAATATTTAGTGGTGACATACAGCAATACGACATTACAGGAATACATGCAAACCAGATCACGCAGCACAGTATGAGTACAAGGTGATGCTTAGTCACTGGATGGGAGCATGGAGATTAGGCAAGTCGAGTTTACTCAGATCCATAGGATGGGTGCACGGTAATGGAGGTGCATGAGCAGGTAGGAGACATGAGGACCCTGCCCAAAGGCTTACAATCTAGGAAGGAAAGGTAGGGGACTAGAGTTCAGCTGAGGATTTAGAGCACTAGTGAGGGGGGGGGGGGGGGTAGTCCTGAGTAAAAAAGGTTTTGAGGGCCTTCTTGAAGATGTTGAAGGAATGAGATCAAGTGGGGAGTTCCGTAGTGTGTGGAGCAGCTCCTGAGAAGTATTGGGGGCATGCATGAGACTGGGTGATGTGGGGGGGCAATCAGGCAAAGTTCATTGGAGGAGCGGAGTGAACGGCTAGCTGTGTACTCTGGGTAAGATTGGATCGACAAAGGTCATCTGGGAAAGGTCTCCTACTTTTCAGCTGTAAGTTTATTCATTATGTGTTGTCATAGTAAAAACAAAAAAAGTGTTTTCAATTTGAATATGCAACTTTGCTCAGTTTCTAGAGTTTTTCTGCAGTGTTTTTTTATTTTTTACTAGAAACAGACACAAAAATCATCATAGGGCAGAACAAAACACAGATTAGGACAGCAGACTATTCTTTGACTTGCATATCACAGGGAGCATACAGTCCAGTTTGGGGGCCGTGAGGGGTGAATTTTATGCAGGAAGGGGGCGGTTGGGTTCAGGAAGGCCCCTCAGGGTACTTTTGCAGTTTGGCCCCATTGTGGCTTAAACCGGCCCTGCTTTTATTTTGACTGGTGGCCATCTTTTAAATGTGTACTTGCATTCGTTTTCAAACCAGAATGGGAGAGATGAAACGTAGCCAAGAGAGAGCTGTTGTGGGTTAAGAGGACCTGTCACGCAGAAGTGACACCCAATGCCTCCTGGCACCAGCCCTCGTATTTCTCTGTCATTTCGTCCTGTTGTGTCTTCTGTGTTTCTTATATGCTGCATTCTCTGCTGGGGATTGACAAGGGGGAGGCATGCAAGAGACAAGGTAGCCTTACAGCCCAGCCTTACACCTTTTTCCCCCATTTTCATACCGCCTTGTATAGACATTCTCACCATCGCCAAAACAAAAAAAAATCATTTCTAGAGAAATATAATAGACTTTAATTTTGTATCTTGATGTGAATAAAGTACTCGTGTTGGGTTTGTGCAACTGCAAAAATGTTGTGTGGCTTTTTTTCCTTGGGATGGTGGGAAACTGGATCAATAGTGGCTTCCTCCTCAGTCAGGGTGGTACAACTTCCTCCTCATTCTGTCGGAGTGGCTTCCTCCTCACTCTCTCAGGGTGGTGATGGGCCAGCTGAGGGGTGTGGCCTCCTCCTCACTCTCTTGAAAGGTCTTCCACCACCCAGAAAGTAACTTCCTCCTGGCAGGCTAGCTCGGGGGATGTGACTTCCTTCGTTGTCTTAGGTGGTGGCTGGATGGTGTAATGGGTAAGGGCTCTGCCTCTGACACAGAAGACCAGGGTTCGAATCTCAGCTCTGCCTGTTCAGTAAGCCAGCACCTATTCAGTAGGAGACCTTGGGCAAGTCTCCCTAACACTGCTACTGCCTATAGAGCGTGCCCTAGTGGCTGCAGCTCTGGCGCTTTGAGTCCGCCAGGAGAAAAGCACGATAGAAATGTTATTTGTCTTGTCTTAGGTGGGTCGCTTGTCTTTCTCCTAAGCAGGGCTGTGGAGTCTGTTCAAAAATTATCTGACTTCAGGTACCCAAAATTGCTCCAACTCCTTAGTCTAATACTTACCAGGGCTGTGGAGTTTGTACAAAAATCATCCGACTCCTCAGTTTATGAAACCTCCAACTCCAGGTACCCAAAATTACTCCATCTCCTCAGTCCTGCTCCTAAGGGTACTTACACACTTCCAATTTTGAATGACTAAAGATTTATCAATTTTAGCTGACCTACACAATCTTTTCATAGTGTTCAAACTCTGTTGAGCCTCATACTACACTGAGGTGATAAAACTGGTCAATCAAAAATAAGTGTGTGTGTGTACACGCCCTTAAAGGATACCCAAAGTGATGTAACATGATGAGATAGACATAGGGATGTACAGTGCCTAGCACACAAATAACCATGCTGTGTTCCTTTTTTTTCTTTCTCTGCCCGAAAGAGTTAAACATCAGGTATGTAAGTGGCTGACTCAGTCCTGACAGACAGGATGTGACTACAGTGGGATCCTCACTAATAAGAAATTGCAACTATAACACTTTCCTAGCAGAAAATGGCTTCTAAGAGCAGGAAAGAGATAGAAATGGTTAATAGTTCATAGATTTTAGCTCTGCTAGGTAAGTATTAGACTAATGAACGTGTCATTGAGCAAAAAAAAATAAAACAGTTAAAACTTAAACAGTAGATTCAAACAGAAAATAAAACTGTAGAATATCTTAAAAATTCATTTTTAGGAGAAGGAAGATGGTTACAATCGTTTATTTCATTCGTTTATTTTTTGTCTCGGGTGTCCTTTAAGCCTAGTACACACATTCAATTTTACCTGCCCAATTTCACCTACGTTCATGTAGTTCAGGAAAATCAGCAGTTTACTATAGTCAGGATTGGTCATACAATATTGTATACTTACAGGCATTACAGGCAGATGGTCAGGACCTGTGGACTGAGTTTACTATAGCCAGAGATTTCCCGTACCAGCGTTTACTACAACAGGTTTCTACTATATGAGGGCCAAATTTTGAATACTATGTACAAATTACACAGGTAAGTTCTCATGCTATATGGAAGTGTTAAAATTGGCCAATCAAAATTGGATGTATGTACTAGGCTTATGGTGTACCTGAAGTGATCATTTGTGAATGTTCCAGCTAATTAAACTAGAACTCTAAATATCGATGCATTGATACACTTGTGAAGAGAAAAGGAGATAAGTCACTACCCAGGAGTGTCCCTCCAGTCTCCACTGCTCTTGATTTCCCCCCCCCCCCCCCAGCGTCGCTGTCAGAGGGATACAAATGGCAAGATGGCCGCTGGTCTTACCCATTCCGGTACTGGGCAGCTATAATGGACAGGGCTTAGAGGAAGACACTTGTGGCACACCTTCTGGATCACTGGATGACAAGAGACTTTACTCTATATCACAGACCAGTGACCAGAGGAACAAACCAAAGGAGGAGGGTAACCGCTTCTCCCCAGGTTAGCTTAGATTTTGGCCACAAAATGCACTTAAAGGGACTCTAAGTAAGTGATAAAATCCCTATTTACATGTACCCGGGGCTTCCTCCAGCCCACCGTAGGCCGTGAGGTCCCCCGGCGTCCTCCTGGCTCTTCCCTGTTGCTGGCTCCGGTCACAGGATGACATCAGCCTGAAGTCGTCCGGTCTGCTTCCGTGTATAGCGCCATTACGTCAGCCGGTGTCAGTCCTTCGCATGCGCGGTTTTCTAAGACATGAGCAGGACTCTCATGTCGGCCGGTGTAATGGCGCTATACACGGAAGTGGGAAGCAGACCTGACGACTTCAGGGTGATGTCGTCCTGGGACCAGGGAAGGAGCCAGGAGGATGCCGGGGGCACCTTGCGGCCTACGGTGGGCTGGAGGAAGCCCCAGGTAAGTGTGCATTTTGTTTTTATCACCTGCTTAAGGTCCCTTTAAAAAGATATATCCAGCAAAAAAAAAAAAAAAAAGTTTCACTCACCTATGGCTTCTGTTAGGTCCCACAGCATGGTTCCACTCTGAGCCAGGCCTCCACTCTCCCCCCACTGTAAGATTGCGATCTGAGCAAGTGCAGACCACTCCTGGCTACTTGAGCATGATCATGAGAGGCGTGCCCACGCAGATCCTGACTTGGCCTCAGGTCGCGATCTTACAGAGGGTACAGCAGAGGCCTGGCTCAGAGCAGAACTGCATCGTGGGACCCTAGGACTTCTAGGATGACAGACTTAATGGATGAAGTACAGTAGCGATTCGGCCGGAACCCCCTACAGAATTCGCGGCAGAGGCTGCAATTCCCATAGCTGTGCATGGCACGGCTCATGGGATTCGCCTGCGATCCCGCTCAGTGCCGGTGTACATCTACGAGACGCACGCCGCACTAGTGGAAACAAGCCCAGATTCTTTTCACCAGCTTTGAAACTCAGTAATGAACATTCTGTACAGATCACCAGGCAGAAGATGTCACCAACAGTGATAAATGTCATAAATCAGGGAGAGGAAAGATTTTACAATGGACAAACACTGACTAAACCATCTATAAATGAATATTGTTAAGTAAAAGAAAAGTTTCTGTTCATTATGTTTTCACTACCATGGTTAGTACCTCATTAGCCTAATCTACCTTTCCAAACATTTATTTATATTGGAAAGACCTCATCCAGAATTACTGCGGTTGGCAAATCAGATATTTGTCACACTCTTAAAAGTGATATGACTTTTTTTTTTTTTTTGTTCTAAAAGATTATTTACAACATACTATTTACTACCACAAAAAGATTGTAGAAGAACAGCATTCAAACAGTTAAACACAGCATTTTGTTCTTCAATGGTAATCTTGCTGCTGCATCAGAAGAGGTGATGACATATTTTGTTTACATTTCTTTGTCTTCTACATTTAGTATACATTCTTAGGTGTGCTGAACATAAGCTATTTTTGCAGTAGAAACAGAGAGGTGAGAAGTGATCACTAGATACATTTTAATATATAAATACAGCAGCTATGCAATAAAATGCAATGGCAGCTTTCAGAGCAGATAAACTGTCTTTTGGGAACTTGTAATTTGTAAACAGTATTAACGTGTGCACAAAAGCAAATATAACTGTATGGGTAATGAAAAGTAGGAAAACACATTTTTATTGAATATTATGTCAGTTTTACCCCACTTTAAAGTGCCCATTAATGATACAATATTTTCATCAGATGTGATCACTCAATTAGATCTGCAGGATCAAAAGTAATTGGGAGGTAATAATCGATTGTTCGCACAAACCAGACTTTTTCTCTACAGTTACGATCACAAAAAGCAACAATCCTATCGACATAGAATCATTTTACATCGATTTTCTCCACATACTGTGTGGTTGTCTGTACAATGCGATTGTAATCAAAAGATTGCATCTGAGGAAAATATTGTATTGTTAACAGGCCCCCTTATACAAGGCACCACAACCAGACAGGTTTACTCAAAGGAGGAGCAGTTTAATGTAGTAAAGACAGTTCATCGTATACATGAGTTTTTTTTTAGTATTTAGGATGCAGTGATGTCACCTTGAGTCCATTCAGTCATTGTCATCCTGGTAAAAGTCCTTCTCCATGGCTCCTCTTAAAGCATAAATAACCAGGCAATTAACATTCCACAAGCTCTCTTCTATAAATAGTAGAACACGCACAGCCACACGGTCCCGTATAGATATATACATAATGTCCTTTGGGTCCAGCCCCTTTACAATCCAGCAACGGCTACGACAACACCCCCCCCCCCCCCCCCCACCGAAAGAAAAGAAGTCTTATTCCAGTTTAGTGACCGCTGTCTCCCCTGAATCTTTTCAGGTTGGGTACGGCCCACATGCCAGACCTGTGTGTGTAGGGTAGGTGCGCTGTGTTGGGGGAAAGCTGGCCCCATGTTCCCCTGGCGCCCCCCCAGCCAGCGGTGGTAACAGATGTGTAAGTGACTCCATTCTCAGAACACACCTAGTGAGAGAAGCAAGACATTCAGTAGGCAAGTGATTCAAGGGGCCACAGGTAAAAACAGAACAACAATCAGCATTCATTTAGAACAAAAAGTGTAGCCTTATAGAAAGCTGTGAGGTTGCGACAGTATAAAGCCAAGCGTGCAGTATGTGCGATGTGAAACGGCAGTGATACGCGAGCACCACAGCACAAGAAAGAGTTGTTCCCCATCACTGCGGCCTTAGTACATCACATGGAACAAGAACAGAGGCGCCAGAGGAGGAAAAACACACTTTAAAATTGCTTGGGAGGCAGTGGTGGACTTACCTCCTATAAGCAGACACTAGAAACTGTCAATTAATGAAACAAAATAATTTATTGGCATACTCCACAAAAGGTTGCAACGCGTTTCGCAGGTATTCTCCTGCTTCCTCAGGCAATTGAGAGTGGGGGAGCATACAACAGCAATAGGTCCCAACAATGCTAGGCGCCTCTGTGAGTTAGTTAATCACATCTCATCTTTGTTACCATCCCCTTTGAGTTATGCTACCCAAACACTCAATACTAGAATGGCAAATTGGCAAACACGAATATCCAGGCTGCAATCCACAGAGCAGCCCCTAAAAACAGCATAAGGAAGTATCGTAAAGTTTTGATTATCACACAGAAGTTATTATGGTATATTGATGAAATTATGTCATCGGTGGTCCTTAAAGAGACTCTGAAGCG
This sequence comes from Hyperolius riggenbachi, assembly GCF_040937935.1. Lineage (NCBI taxonomy): Eukaryota > Metazoa > Chordata > Amphibia > Anura > Hyperoliidae > Hyperolius > Hyperolius riggenbachi. The sequence continues at coordinate 298,570,142 of NC_090652.1, forward strand.
AGAATAAATCTCGCTTCAGAGCTCATAGTTAGCAGGGGCACGTGTGCCCCTGCTAAAACGCCGCTATCCCGCAGCTAAACGGGGGTCCCTTCACCCCCAAACCCACCCCCGCAAGACTTGGTCGCAAGTTGGTCGTAAATTATCTTCTTCCTGGAGGCAGGGATAACGGCTGCAGCCCTGCCTCCAGTCGCGTCTATCAGACGCGCATCGCCGCCTCTCCCCGCCCCTCTCAGTGAAGGAAGACAGAGGGGCGGGGAGAGGCGGAGATACACGTCTAACAGACGCGCATGGGGCAGGGCTGCGGCGGTTAGCCCTGCCCCAACCAGGAAGCGCTCCCTTGCTGCACAGAGGGGATTTGGGGAATCAGGGACCCCCGTTAAGCCGCAGGATAGCGGCGTTTTAGCAGGGGCACACATGCCCCTGCAAACTATGAGGTCTGAAGCGAGATTTATTCTCGCTTCAGACTCTCTTTAAAGTGACACTGAAGCGAAAAAAAAAATGATATAATGAATTGTATGTGTAGTACGGAAAATTAATAGAACATTAGGAGCAAAGAAAAATAGTTTCATTTTCAGTTATATAGTTGTTTTTTTTATATAACATTGCATCATTCTCTAATAATTTCAATTTTCACACTACACTCAGCATTCTAAATGATTTCACAGAGCAGGCTAGTGAACCTTTCAACTTTCCTATGCAGATAAAAACAAAATACAGTGACAGAAACTTGAGATAATAAGCTTCAGAAGACAGAGCTCTCTGGCACATGAAAAGTGGTGGAGCTCAGATAAGCTCTTTTGCATAGATAACAACTGGAGTTTATTAACTCTTCCTGTACAGGAAACAATATTAGACTCCTATCTCTGCTGCTAATGTTTTATTTCTTAGATGTACTACCCATACAAATCATTATATTATAAGTTTATTTTCACTTCAGATTCCCTTTAAAGTGAACCAGAGATGAAGCACCCTCATGTATTGTACCATATATATCAGTGGGAACATTAGAGAAAACACCTACCCTGCTCTCTGTTTCATTCTGCACTGCACAGCTTGCTTCTAATCAGCCCTGATAAAATCCCCGACTGAGCATTCAATCTGGCTTTACTATAATGACTCAGCTATAATGATTCCTGAGCAGAGCCACAAGGGGGCAGGCTTGGTCTTGAAAAGACATCAGAGAAGACAGACTGAGCTATAAATATTCCTGAGGAAAGCCAGACTGAATGCTCAGTCTGGGATTTTATCAGAGCGGATTAGAAGCAAGCTGCGCAGTGCAGAATGAAACAGAAATCAAGGTACAGTATGTGGTTTCTCTACTGTTCCCACTGATATATATGGTAAAATACATGAGGGTGCTTCATCTCTGGTTCTCTTCAAGTGCAGGATGTTGAGAAAATCAGCTCATTGTATCCTTTATTTGCAGATTGTGGCTCACAGCAGGGGCTTAACTCAACAAATCATGAGGCCCCCCAGAAAACCATTGATGGGGTCCCCTAATGCTCACACCCCTTCCCTACCCCTGGTGACCCTCACAGCCTGGGGGCCCATCTCACAAGGGTCATAAAACAAGTGTGGACATCATATTCTTCACACCAATAGCAAATGTACCCACAAAACACCTGATCTGAAGGATGGACCCCTGTATCAGAGGAGTTAGTAGTTGGGGGCCACCCTACAGTTGCAGGGGCTGTGCCCCTCTAATTACACTCCTGGCTCACAGTGGGATAAAGTTCCTGCATTTGGAGGGTTACAGTTCCCGACCAAAAAAAAAAATCCTCTTCATCCTGTTCCAACTGCATCAATGTCTGTCTAGAAAGCTCACACCACGTTTGTTTCTGGAAAGGGGTTAGCAAACGCGGCACCCAATAGGCAGACACATTAGACATGTGCATTTCATCATGAATCATTTACCACACTCACTACCAAAACAGGCCAGTTTCATTCATGATCATTTGGATGGTTGTCCGTCGGTCTTCCGGGATTAAACACTCCAGTTTCTTCACTGTGGCCGCATCGTCCATCAATGATGGTCTTCCAGGTCTTGGCTCGTCTGTGAGGGACATGTGATCACATTGGAAATTCCTTTTCCACCTCACAATAGTGTCGTAAAAGGGGCAATTGTTTCCCTAAATTGCCATCATCTCATGAATTTGCCCTCAAACGCAGGAATTTAATCACGCTGTGCGCCTCCAGATCTCACACTTTAGTCACTTCTGACACAATTTGTAAAATAACTAAAGGATACAATGAGCGGATTTTCTCTACATCATGCACTTAAAGTGAACCAGAGACGAAGCACCCTCATGTATTTTACCATATATATCAGTGGGAACATTAGAGAAAACACCTACCTTGCTTTCTGTTTTATTCTGCACTGCACAGCTTGCTTGTTATCAGCCCTGATGAAATCCCCGACTGAGCATTCAGTCTGGCTTTGTTAAGGAATATTTATAGCGGAGTCTGTCTTCTCAAGTCCAAGCCTGCCCCCTGCTGGCTCTGCTCAGGAATCATTATAGCCGAGTCATTATAGCAAAGACAGACTGAATGCTCAGTCGGGGATTTTAACAGGTCTGATAAGAAACAAGCTGTGCAGTGCAGAATGAGGGTGCTTCATCTCTGGTTCACTTTAAGGACCATTGATGACATTGACAAAATTTCATCAAAATACGATAACTTCCAGGTGATGATTAAAACTTTACCCCCTTGTAGAGGTTAATGTCTGCTGAAACTGTCCCCCCTTTTCAGCAGACAATCTTCAGCCACACGTTTGGAGATTCTGGTGGATGAAGAAATGTGCAACACAACATTTGGCCACAAGAATCCGCCTATCACACTAAAGCAGGAAAATTTGGCACAAAACTAAAATCAAGGCCACAGCATCACAACACATCAGAGGATGATCATCTCAGTGTAAAGTACATCTTCAGGGAATGTAGACATTTTTTCCTCACTTGAGAAGTTAGCGCAAGTCCACGTTTGACAGATGGGGGAAAGAAGGAAGGCAGGCAGGAAGGAGTATTGGCAGGAAAGTGCAGAAAGTCAGACAGATTTCCAGCAACTTAGCCCCGGTCAGCGTTCAGCAGAGATCTGGACAGAGGAGGCAGTGTCAGCTATATTACAGAAGCCGCGGCCAGGACACAAGGCACGACTCTGAGCTTTACATAAACACCATTATGCATGGTGCGTCCTGGCCTGCGGCAAGTGCTGCAAGAGGGAACAGCACGACAGGGTTATCAGGCACATGATCACAGTAAGGATCAGCATCCCAACTTCACTTATTTGTACAAATGCTAAACTGTACTTAAAGGGGCACTGCAGTGAAATGTTATGTACTGGGACAACCCTAGTAGGATGTTTGTAATAGTGAGAAAAACACATATTAGGCAGTGTATCTAGTTACAGATGCCGGCTGGATAGGATAATTTATAGCACCTCTTACAGATCCTGACGTTGCTAGAAAGCGACCTCCTCCTCTGTTCAGCTCTAAGCTTTTTCTTCCTGCGTAAGAGATAAAAGCCTGCACTGTAGGCCGGTGTTGTGTCTGATCATGCTGCCTGCAAATTTGCGCTGTCCCGCATGCGCAGTAGGAGCCTGTGCGGCCACATTTCCTTCTGGATTGTGCTGCCCCAAATATCTCCACTTCCACACCACCTACACTCCCCAAATTTTCAGGGGGATCCCCCAAACTACCTCTGTGCCAAATTGAAACCCCAGATTCCCGCTGGTTCCCAAGTTAGTTTTATGTAATCTATCTCTGCAACCAGCGGGACTCCGGGGCTGCAATTGGGCACAGAGGTAGCTCAGGGAATCCCCCTGCTTACCCTGACATTTTGGGGAACGTAGGACGTGTGGAAGTGAAGATATTTCGGGGGAATTATATTTGTGTCCCCACTGAGCATGCGTGATACTCGGTGAGGAAGGCAGTTTCCGGGCAGCACGATCAGACACAACACCAGCTCCTCAGCAGCAAGTAGTATGGATATCTTAGGTAAATGAACAGGAAGCTGCTTGTTTATTTACCTAAGTTACCTGACCTTGCCTACAATGAGCCAGCCTACAGTCCAGGCTCTCACACACACAGGAGAGTATAGAAACAGCTGTTATAGCTGAGCTGAACATCACTTCTCTCTAAATGACGGCCACGATCTGTAAGAGGTGCTATAAATTATCCTATCCATCCGGCATATGTAACCAGATACACTAATATGTGTTTATCTATTACAAACATGCTACTAGGGTTATAGGGTTATTCCAGTAGT